>NC_143253.1:55248863-55551893 GCF_984573655.1 Nuphar pumila | reverse complement strand
TGAATCCACATCGTGGATAACCACCACGTAAATCATGGTGGTTAATCCAACATTCTCCCACTTGATCCGACGATAAACCCTTTAACCAGAAAACCTTATGGGAATAACTTGATAAATAGAATGGCCTTTTTATTCTATTCTATAGGTCCTTAGTTGAATCTCTAATCCTTATGAGATTAACAAAAAAAATAATGAGAATCACGAACTGAAAGTGATCACTTTATTTATATGCATATGTCAAAAAGAGTTTAACAAACCCATCATCATTACATGTTCAGGATATAATCTTGGTGCTAGTCTTTTAGTAAGAGGATCAATGGTCATCTCTTTGGTACCAATATTAACAATATGCACTAAATGATTCTGTGTCCTTTCTTTAACAACAAAATACTTCAATTCCATATGCTTACATGACATAGTACTTTTGTTGTTGTTGGAAAAGGACACTGCAGCTTCATTATCACAGTAGACCTTCAGTGGCTTTCGAATGGAATCAACTACCTTTAACTGTGATATGAAGTTCTTTAACCATATAGCCTGCGAGGTAGTCTCGTATAATGCTATGAATTCTGCCTTCATAGTCTGGGCAGCAGTGGCCGTCTGCTTCCCACTCCTCCAAGAGATCGCACCCCCAACAAGTAAGAAGACGTACCCAGTAGTAAATTTTCTACTATCAAGGCATCATCCTAAGTCCGCATCTGAGTAGCCAATGACCTCGACGTGATCAACTTTATGATACGTCAACATATAGTCTTTTGTCCCTTGCAAGTACCACAAGACTTTCTTGGCAGCCTTTCAATGGGGTAAACTTGGGTTAGACTGAAATCTGTCAAGCACCCCTACTGCAAAAGAAATATCTGGTCGAGAACATGTTTGCGTGTACTACAAGCTGCTGACAACTGATGCATATGGATAAGCACTCATCTGTGCTTTGTCAATATCGTCTTGTGGACAATCCTTTAGGCTTAGCTTGTCACCTTTTGATATGGGTATTGAACTAGGAGAACAATTCTCCATCCCATATTGCTTTAACACCTTATCTATATAGGATCTCTGGGAGAAGCCTAGAAAACCTTTTGCTCTGTCTCGACGGATTTCAATGCCAAGAACATAAGCAGCCTCACCCATATCTTTCATATCAAAATGTGATGCAAGAAACTGTTTTGTCTCTCAAAGCAACTTTATATCGTTGGTTGCAAGTAAAATGTTGTCCATATACAACATCAATATAATGAACTTACTCTCACTTTCCTTAAGGTATATACATTGATCAATAATGTTTTCTTTAAACTCGAAAGTCATAATGACTTGAAAAAATTTAATATACCATTGTCGGGTGGCATGTTTAAGTTCATATATTGATTTGTTGAGCTTACAAACCAGACGATCATTTTCAGAGAAACCAAGAGGTTGATTTATATATACCTCTTCATTCACATCTCCATTGAGAAACATTGTTTTCACATCCATCTGGTGTAGCTCTAAGTCATAATGAGCTACAAGAGCCACAATTATCCTCCTTGACTCTTTAGTTGAGATAGGAGAAAACGTCTCATTGTAGTCAATGCCCTCCATCTGGGTGAATCCTTTAGCAACCAATCTTGCTTTATGTCTCTCTATGTTACCTTTAGAGTTCTTCTTGGTCTTAAAGACCCATTTACACTCTATGGGATTTACTCTTTTAGGTAACTCGACAAGATCCCACACTTGATTTTTAGTCATAGAGTCTAACTCTTCTTTCATGACTTCTATTCAGTGTATAGATTGTTTGTTTTCCACAGCTTTCATAAAAGTCAATGGGTCATCATCCATATCTATGAAATCACCAGGCTCCTGAAGGTACACCATATAATCAGGATGTATGGTCGATCTCCTAATTCTTGTGGATCTCCAAACAGGTCGTTCTTCAGGTTCAGATTGAACCTGATCATCCTGTTCGTGTTGTTTCGCATTGTCCACAATAGGTTCACTTTGGATTTGTGCATCAACAACCAAATGGTCAACCACATCATCATTAGTAATAATAATATGGTATCTTTCGGTGTTTTCCTTAACAGGTGACGAAATCAGATCATGTACTTCCTCAAAACCAAGGTTTTGAAGTGCACTTAATCCTACTGAACCATCTTCAAGGAATTTTGCCTTATCTGTTTCAACAATCTGTGGTGAATGAGATGGGCAATAAAACTTGTACCCTTTTGATCTTTTTAGATAACCAATGAAATATCCACTGGTTGTTTTTGGATCAAAGGCTTTAATGTGGGGGTTATATAACTTAGCCTCTGCAGGACATCTCCATATGTGCATATAAGACAAAGATGGTTTTCTACCTGTCTATAACTCATAAGGAGTTTTAGGCACAGGTTTTGTAGAAACCTTATTCAAAATATGCACAGCAGCCCTTAAGGCTTCACCTCATAACTTCATGGGAAGTGTAGAATAATTCAACATGGCCCTGACCATTTCTTTAAGCGTATGATTTCTCCTTTCAGCTACACCATTTTGATAGGCACTACCAGGCATGGTATATTGAGACACCTTCTTCTTTAAGAAATAGTGCTAATGGTCCTTCCTTTTGCCCCATCTCAGTAAACCTACCATAATATTCACCACCTTTATCAGACCTAACTATTTTAATAACTTTATTAGTTTATTTTTCTACTTCTTTCTTAAATTCCTTGAACATCTGAAAAAATATCAGATTTTTTAAAGATCAAGTAGAGATACATATACCGAGAATAGTCATCAATAAAGGTGACAAAATATTTTTTGCCTTTGTAACAGGGGTAAAAGGTCCACATACATCTATGTAAACTATCTCTAATATCTCACTACTGCGTTTGGCACCCTCTTTATATGTGTTTGTATGCTTAGCCTTTATGCAATCAACTTATGGGTCATTGTCGGTAAAATCTAGAGATTTTAAGATCCCTTCATTTACGAGTCTCTTTATTCTCTTTTCAGAGATATGACCCAGCCTTCGATGCCAAAGCATGTATGATTTATCATTTATCAAGTTATGTTTATTTCCAACCAATGTGTATTCAGAAGTCAGGGACTCCTGAGTTTGGATCTTCATGTTCAATCTATATAAACCATCATGAACTGATGCAGAACCAATTTCAATTGAATTTCTATAGATGAACAATTTGGAATTTTCAAACTTAAAACAATATCCAAATTTATCAAATTTCAAAATTGAAATTAAGTTTCTACTATATGATAGAATATAAAAGACATCATGAAGATCCAAAACTACGCCTGTATCTAGAGTAATTTTGCATGTTCTAACACCCTTCATATGTGAACGCATCTTGTTTCTCAAATAAATGCTTTTCTCATGCATTGTTGATTCTCTTCTGTTCAGGAACAACGGTAAACAGTTGGAAATATGAACATTGGCACCAGAATCAATCCACCAGCTATTTTCAGAAATTTATAATAAATTTCATTCATGAGAAACAAATGACAAATTACCTCTTTTTTTCAACCATCTTTTGTACTTTATGCAATTTATCTTCCTGTGTCCCTTTTTTTTGCAAAAGAAGCACTTTATGGGATCAGAGTCGGATTGTTTGCCTTAGGATATCTTATCCCCTGTTGGCTTCTTCCTAACATTTATCTTAAATGCATTCTTCCTTAGTCCTACGTTGGATGCATGAGAAGTCATATGTGCACTCTGCACATTCTCCCCTTTCAACCTTTCTTCTTCTTCAACACACTTGGATATAAGTTCATTAAACATCCATTCATCATTATGTGTATTGTAAGAGATTTTGAAAGGTCTGTACTCCAAGGATAAGGATGTTAGAACTAAATGCATTAGGAAAGAATTAGAGATGGTGAGCTTCATGTCATTTAGCTGAGACGCTATATTTCTTATTTCCAAAATATGCTGACGAATGTTTCTCCCTCCAATATATTTCATAGATATGAGTTTAGACATCAATGTACTGACTCTTGCCTTATTTGAACTCATAAATTATGCTTCAATAGCACTTAAAAACTCTCTAACTGTCCTGCATTGTGGTATGGCACTACAAATATTCTTAGCCACCTTAGATTGCAAAAACAACAAGCTAAGTCTATTCGAGCGCTCCCACTTCTCAAAAGCAGTCTTTTGATCAATAGTGCTTTGATCAGTTAGAGCAGCAGGTTCTTCTATTCTTAGGGCCAGATCCATATACCCTAATGTAAAAAGTACAGTCTCTTTCCAATCACTAAAATTTGATTCATCTAGAAAAGGTATACACCTACAACCATCTAAAATCACAGGACTAGAAACTGCACGACAAAAGACATATATCAAGATGCATTCGTATGAGACTAAAACTTTAATGAAAAAAGCAAAAGAATAAAGGCCCTTAATATACTTATTTTCAGGCGAGTGAAGGGGGTCATCGAAGTCCAACTTTGGTAAGAGTTCCGACACGCGAAACCACTTTGCCTACCGACCATATTCGGTAAAACTAAAGTTCTTGTGAAGTAAGACCATTTACACAAGGTACCTTTGGATACACATGTGTGATGTATCTCGACATATTTACCTTATTCTACCCTACTTAAATTCCAAACACGATAAAACTATCTTTGGGTCATTTATCGTTTCACGAATCTAAGTACAATGTTAATATCAGCTTAAACTATATGATAGTGTTGAAATTATTTGACGACATACGTGTATTTAGTCACTTTGGTGACGTGAGTACACTA
Source organism: Nuphar pumila (assembly GCF_984573655.1). Lineage (NCBI taxonomy): Eukaryota > Viridiplantae > Streptophyta > Magnoliopsida > Nymphaeales > Nymphaeaceae > Nuphar > Nuphar pumila. Next base: position 55,547,180 of record NC_143253.1, on the reverse strand, counting down.
AGTCATCTAACTATCCTTAATGTCAATATTAAACAATCATTTACGCATGCATAATTTTAAATAAATGCATGAACAATAACAAAAATAGGCTTAAATGGGTAAAACCCTGGGTCCTCAAGTAGGAACCGGTCTGAAAGCACTTTGAACCGGTTTGAAACAGCCTTGAACCGGTTATCCAAGGGTTTGAACCGGTTCTGAACCTTATAAACCGGTGTCAAGTATGAACAAAGGTTCATAAAAAAAAACCTATAATTGTATGTCAAAATCCCTGTATTTTCTTATATTTATGAAAACAGGGTCTTAGCATATCGGAATCGGTGAGAAACTAGAAGGAACCAGTCAAAAACGGTTCTGAACCGATCCCGAAAAAGGCTGAATCAGTCCATGATCCGGTTCCGGCCAAATAGTGCCTGAACCCTACTGGATCTCGGTCAAAACTAGTTCAAACTAGATCCGGGTCGGATCCAACTTTAACTGGATCCAGGTCAGACCTTGTTTGTAACCGGATCCCGATCTAACCCGGGGTTTGACTTGATTCGGGTCGGACTCGGCATAAACTGGATCCGGGTCTAGCCCGGTTTTAACTTAATCTGGGTCAAACCCGGCATGAACCAGATCCGGGTCTGACCTAGTACTCGACCCGATCCAGTTCCATCTGATTAAAAACGAAACGATAAAACAGAAAACCCGAGGGTTTTCTGTTTTATGCAAAAGAGGGTTATGGTTAACCCAAATCGTCGCCGGCAACCCATGTCGCCATACCTGTCGGCGACCCTCACGGAGCCCGGACTGGCGATGTATCTCTCCTCGCCCGATGGTAGAGGAAACATGCTTAAACCCTTATGCATTGCCGTACAGATGTCGGGCATTAGATCAACGACAGTCTGTGACTTCCACCCACGATGGTTGATGCTCGTGCAACCCAACGGCCACAAGTAAAAACCTGAACCCCCTTTTTTTTTTGTCGCCCTACAGTGACAGTCGCCGGTGCCGACGACCAGCTGCAGCGTCGCCCCACAGTGACCTGCATAGCCGGACGACCAGGACACACCCCGCGCAGCAGATGCGAGGTGTGGGCCCATAACCCATTGTCGGGTCTTCCTTATGGGCAGCCTCCACACAAACAGAAAAAATACACAGCAGAAACTGTATTTGTGTAAAAACAGAAAAACAAGGGGGCTGGAGTACCTGATGCCGCCATTGTATAATTGTTGTAGTTGGAGGTCGACTGGAGCAGGGGAAAACCGAACTGGTGGTGGCTGGAGCAGAGGATGTGGTTTCTTCTCAACGGGACTGCGGCCCTCCACTAGCGTAGGCTGCCAGATGCAGTCGATGAGCATGACCAATTCTCACGACCGGATGAAAATATTCTGAATGGAGAGGTAAGATTCTAAACCTCTCTCATATTTCCCTGTATGTGAAAATTGATTTCCACTGTATTTCACTTTACTCTCATATTTCCCTGTATGTGAAAATTGATTTCCACTGTATTTCACTTTATATCAGGTTGCTTAAGAAACCCTCTTTTTATAAAGCATGAGATGGGAACGGTTTGCATAACCGTTCCTCCTTTATCCCATGCTGGTTTATCGGAAGCTATCATTCCAAATGTGGGGATGAATCCATGAATCCACATCGTTGATAACACCACGTAAATAGTGGTGGTTAATCCAACATTAAAGACATATCCATTATAGAAACAGAAAAACAAAAAAGAAAGATAAAGAGTACTTTAAATTACAGGTGATTCTTGCAAACCTCATTAGTTATTGTTCTTAGGTTGAGAAAAGGACCCAAGGGGAAAGGAAACCCAGTGAAGTTGAGGTAGAATCTGCTGGTATTGCTACTTGCTGCTGCAGCAACGACTACGTTTATACCGTATTTACTGGTCTTGTCTTGGGATGGAACCCACCATTCTTTAGAACTCCAACAAGGAATAGGGAAGATGGGTTGTTGGGAAAGGTGACATTCGGCAGAAATTCGGATTTTGGGAGACAAAAGAGAGGGAGTTGCAACCGCAGCGGCTGCTACCATTTCCATCGATGAGCAAGAAGCGACCCCTCACCACTCTTCCCTGGGCACCGTGTGTTTACCGTTGCCGTTCATGGACACGTTATGACACGTGGATGTAGCTCTCTCTCTCTCTCTCTCTCTCTCTCTCTCTCTCTCTCTCTCTCTCTCTCACACACACACACAGGTGTTCTGAATAATCTGAACCATGAAACATGCCTTGCTGCGTTGCTTGCAGAAGGGCCACGTGGAAGAGATTAGCTAATGGATAGCGAGTCCACAAAGGGGTCTGCTTGTCTGGTAGGGGCGATTCTTGACGGGACGTCACAAGTCCCAAACCTGTTGATAGCGTCCCTTGCGCAAGCCTGCAAGGTCGAAGCTGAGCTTTACTCACCCATGAACAGAAGGGACCGCAATCGTTTTACTTAATGTTGTCAGTATCGGTATCGGCCATGAATCGTTTGGCCAACTATTTTAAGTGAATCGGGCCGATTCTCAAGTGATTCGTTAGAATAGGCTAAAAATAATAAAAAATTATTTTGTGTCAATCAAATGTTACACGTGTTAAAACTATTAGAATAATTTTAAATTATTTTTATATTTGTTAAAAAATAGCCGATTAAGGTTAGTATCATATAGATTTTCTGTCCAAATGACATGTATCCGCCAATACTGACAACATTGGTTTTACTCACTCGTAATTAAGGGTGTCAATGGGTCGGGTTTAAACCAGACCAGACCCATACCAACCTTATAGGACCAGGGTTTGGTGATAACTATGAAGAGTCAAATAAAATCCGGGTTGGACCTAAAGGGTCTGATTAATATATGAAGCTGAGTATGGTTTGTGAACTTTCATACCAGACCTGGGCAAACCGAGTTCTGACTATGATCTGCAAATTTTTAATGTAAAAAAGATTAAAAAAATATAAATTTATCGAGTATGGTTCATATAATTTTTATAGGATTTGGGTATGATTTTTCATATGGTAGGTCCAATTGAATACAGATCTGAACCCAATACCAACATCTCAAATCAAGCCTGAGTCTGATTCTACCTGGATTCGAACCAAACACGACCAGTTGAGTCCGCTAGTTGCCAACCAATGTGTCATCGGTGATGGAAGGTTTTGATGGCGTATATGTAGAATCAAACACAAAAGTGTACCTGAAGATGCCATGACGTGCAAGTGCAGGTGTTCGACGTTCTCCTTAATCGATCGACGCCCACGATGAGCCCAAGCCTAAGGTCGACGGTGACGTAAACCTTATGTGGTATATGGGGTAGGCTAATAGCTATGAATCTCATCATTTTCATGGCAGCTTACCCCCCTTATATAATGGAGGAAAGAGGCAGTTACGTCACCCACTAACTCTTCATTATGTGGCCTACTAATGGTGTCAAACTGGGTTACCCAATGGGTTGGACCGAAATCCGTTATGTCCAACATTCTCCCACTTGACCCATTGACACCAAAAATGCATTAAATAGAGGTTTATACCGTTATCTTGATTTAATTCTTCACGTGGGTTCACATGTTACCTTTTATCACAAGAATGAATCATATGAGTCATAGAGATGAACACTCCTTTATGAAATATCATATTTCCATGTACTACACTATAATTCACCTTCAATGCTTTATCATGTTGATATTACCTTTATGAATAGGTTGGTCTCTTACTTATTCTATTGATTCTTTAAATATTGTTATTCTGTTATTCTCTCTAACCTATAAAAGAGATCCTTTATGCAAAATCAACAATTTACAATGCTATAGAGAATCAAATTCATATACACAAATATGATCATATAATATATTGTCATACATTAGAAGGAATAAAAAAAAGACACATCCCCTTTACATGTTGGGAATACAATCTCGGTACTAGCCCTTTAGTAAAGAGATGATTCTCAGTCCTTTCTTTAACAACAAAGTATTTTAACTTTATGTGTCAACACGAGGTTGAGCTCTTATTGTTATTTGAAAAGGACACGGCTGTTTCATTATCACAAAATATTTTTAGTAGTCTCTCAATAGAGCCCACAATACTAAGACCTATAATGAAGTTTCTTATCCAAATGGCATGTGACAAAGTCTCATGTAGAGAAATAAATTCTACCTCCATGGTATGAGCAGCAGTGGTAGACTGTTTTCCAGTTCTCCATGAGACATCACCACCCACTAGTAGAAAAATGTATCCAGTAGTGGATTTTCTATTGTCAATACACCCTCCTAAGTCCGCATCAGAGTATCCAACGATCTCTAGGTGGTCAGCTTTCCTTTAGGTCAACATATAGTCTTTCGTTCCTTGTAAATAGTGCATGACCTTCTTTGTTGCCTTCCAGTGCACAATGCCTAGATTTGACCGATATCTACCAAGCATTCTCATAGCAAATACTATATCAGGATGAGTGCAAGTCTGCGCATACTGCAAACTCTCAACTGCCGAAGTATATGAAACAATTGTCATCTGAGCCTTCGCAATATCATCTTGAGGATAGACTTTTAAGCTTAATTTATCCCCTTTCACTATAGGTGTTGAATCAGGAGAATAATTCTCCATCCTATATCTTAAGGATATAGGATTTCTGAGAGAGACCAAGGACACCTATAGTTCTATCATGACGGATCTTGATTCCATAGACATATGTAGCCTCACCCATGTCCTTCATATCGAAATGAGAGGAAAGAAAATCTTTTGTTTCATGTAATAGACTCAAATCATTAGTTGCAAGAAAAATATCGTCAACATATAAAACCAAAATTATGAACTTACTCCCATTAGTCTTTATGTAAATATACTGATCAACAATGTTTTCAGTGAATCCAAAGTTCATAATTACCTGATTGAACTTTTTATACAACTAGCGGGAGATCTGTTTAAGTTCATAAATTGACTTCTTCAATTTGCAAACTAAATTATTTGAGTCATCTATACTGAAATAAGGAGGTTGTTGCATGTATGCCTCCTCGTCCAGATCTCCATTCAGGAAGACAATTTCCACATCCATCTAATGTAGCTCTAAATTAAAATGAGTTACGAGGGTCATGATTATCCTCAACGATTCCTTAGTTGAGACAAGAGAAAAAGTCTCATTATAATCAATGCCCTCTATTTGTGTGAAACCTTTTGCAACAAGTTTAGCCTTATACCTCTCCACATGACCTTTAGAATCTGTTTTGGTCTTATAGACTCATTTTCAACCAACATGTCTGACTCCATTAGGTTGAGGTACAAGATCTCACACTTGGTTATTTTTCATAGAGTCAAGCTCTTCTTTCATGGCATTGATCTAATGTGTTGATCTTTCACTTTTAATGGCTTCTGCAAATGTGAAGAGATCTGCATCAATGTCTATGAAATCATTTGACTCTTGCAAATACACCACATAGTAAAGATGGATAGCAGATTTCTTGATTCTCGTAGACCTCCATACAGGTGCTACAGTTGGTTCAAAATGAGCTTTTGTATTCTGTTGTTGTTGTATATCCTCATTAACAACCGGATCTATTTGGGATTGATGTTCATTGTTCAAACTTTCTCTGAGAATATCAAAAGAGACAATAATGGGAAAAAATGAACCTTTATGTGACATAGGTATGGAACCTGAATCTTGTGATTCGTTAAAATCAATATTTTGAGATGCATCTATCCCAATCGAACCATTTTCAAGAAATCTTGTTTTATATGTTTTCACTATCTATGGTGTACGAGATAGACAATAAAACCTAAAGCCCTTTGACCTTTCTGGATAACCAATGAAAAATCCACTAGTCATCCTAAGATTAAAGTCTTTTATATGTGGGTTATATAATTTAGCTTTTGTCGGATCCCATATGCGTATATATGACAAAGAAGGTTTTCTACCTGTCCATAACTCGTAAAGAGTTTTTTGAATAGTTAGACCCAGTCAAGCTCATTTTAGTTTCATAAAAGTTGGAATGTCAGTCATTTCTAGCTCCCCTAAGCTCACAATGAGCGAATCCTATTCATTTCTTATCATTTCGGTTGAATCTGGTTTATTTCTTGAGAAATGAGCTCATTTTCAGCTCGAAATCTAGCCAATTATTCCTGAGTCAGTCAATTCTAATCGACCCTATTTCTATGTGTCAAACTTGAGCTCATCAGGAGTTTAAGTGGTCCAGTTCCAGCTTAAATCGGTTTCCTATATTGTTGGAGTTTATTTCAGCTCATTTTAGCTGAAATTGAGCTAAGTTCAGTCAGCCCAGCTAGTGTCTAAGCTCCAGATTTAGTTCACCTCAGTAAAACTGACCTTCATTCAGCTCACCCTTAGTACATTTTTGTAACCCGTTTCATCCCAGTGTTCATGTCTCACCATTTTTCTGGGAATTGGGTCATTTCTCAATCATCTAGTCTAGGAGCTTAGTTGAGTGAGTGTCTTTTTAGTTCATCTGAGTTTAGAAACCCCAAAATTCAGTTCAAACCTTATTTTTCAGTGTCACTCTTTGTCATGCAGGGGCAAAATCATTTCTCAGGCCATTTTATTCAAAACATTAATTCTATCATTTTCCAAGCTAGTACAATTGCCAACCAGGGCTCGGATCAATTCCTTTTCTGAAATTTTAGCTATATCCGAGATCCAATTCATATTTGGATCAAATCCAATATCGGATCTGATATCCACTACTCAATTTTCATTCTCAGATAGGAATCTCTAATTCCTTATCTCTGCCAGAGGTCTCGGACTTCAAATCCCTCATCTAGGGTTTGCATTTCGCATGTCATTTCATATCATTTTATATCATTGCATGTCATCTTATGGCATTTCATGTCATTGCATGTCATTTTCGAGATTCAGCACTCTTGTTTTCAAAATATCAAATCCAGACTCAATTTTTTAAACCTTTCTTTTGAAATCAATTTCAAAAACCTGTGTTTTAAATCAATACTTTCCATTTGGCCAACCCCTAGGGCTTTACATCCCTTTATTTTAAAGCATTTTCCTTAGAAAAATGATCTGGATTCATTTTGAACTTGTTTTTTAATTCAACTTTCAATTTTTATCAATTTTCTTCAAGTGGGGCCCACCCTGTAGGGGCGTCAACCCTAATTTTTTCATCTTTACTCAATTTTATTTTATTTCATGTATTACTTATTTCAAAAATACAAAAATTTTTACAAATGTAGGTGTCTTTTAAAGCCTCTTGAAAATCTTATTTTGAAAAAACCAAATGTGGCCTACATTAGGTGGCACCATATTTGAGAATTTTTAGAATTCATTTAATAGTCAATTAGGTCTAATTAGTTAGAGTCCTTTTAGGTTAGAACTCTCCAAAGAAAATTGACCCCCCCCCTTCTTAATTATCTCTTTTAATTAAGAGAGTTCTGAATAGATCAGAACTCTTTAAACCTAAGTCTTGAAAAACTATAAATAGGGGACCCATAGGAGGGGTTGACCCATCTTATTTTCTCTCTCTCTCTCTCCAGAAGCCCTTCCTCCTCCTCAAGCTCCTCCTTTAGCAGCATTCATTAACCCCAAGGTAAGCTTCCCTTCCCCTTTTAATTTTAATTAATTTTTATTTATTTATTTGCTAAAAACATCATTGTCGCCCCCTTTGTTGGATCTTTTTCTTTCTTTTTCATTCAAAAACCATGTTCATGATTCAAGAAGGTGATCCAGAGGTTATTTAATGTCATTTACACATTTTTGATACATCAATCATGCTTATATTTCATTTATTTCATGAATGCTCAAAAAAAAGATCGAGATTCAACCCCTTTATGGATTGAATCCCTCTTTTAATGGCTAAATCAAATTCTTGATCTTGCTTCCCTCTATTTTTATTTTTATTTCATCATGTTCATGTTTATTTTCAGGTGTTCATGCATTTAATCATGATTCATAGCATTAGTTACATGTTTTATTGTTTTTAGCATGCTTAATTATATTTCTTCTAGTTTTAGGGTTTTAGGTTTTACAGTTTTGATCTCTAGCCGCCTGTTAATGTTATTATTTTACTAGTTTATATTTATTATTTAAATCTAATTATTTTCCCATGTTATCCTCATAAAGTGTTCTCCAAATATCAATTATTTATCCTTTTGTCCAATATTATATTCTCTTGTTATACTGGGGCATCTATTGAAAATTTGTCTTTACTTCAAAGTGTCATGTATGCAGGCAGGATCAAACGAAATCTCTCATCATCCATTTACATTAATTTGCATCAAATTCATTATCCATTCAGGATAAGGGATAACCCTGAGACCCTAGCAGTTGTCCAAGTCATCATGAGGGTGAAGATTGAAAATCTCCCATCACAATCATCAAGCGCTTTCAAAACACTAGTCCTTTTCAAATTCGACCTTTGGGTCGAGTCTTTTATCGAAGCCATTTTTGTCAGTCATGTCAAAATCAACCTTCGGGTTGAGCCTATTTCCAAAATTGTTTCAATCGATCCTTTTTCAAAATTCAACCTTCGAGGTAATTTCCTTTTCAAAATTTAATTCCTGGACCAATCATTTCTATTAAAAGCAATTCTATTTCAAAATTTAATCTTGAGGTTCCTTTATTTTTCAAGACTATTTCGGATAGAGTCTTTTCAAAAAAATCGGTTTTCAAACTGAACCCTTTTTTCGAAAATCTAACTTCCGAGTTGGTCTAGTTTTCCTTTGAAAATTTGAGTTCTGACTCGAGTTTTCTTTCAAATCCAACTTCTGAGCTAGTCTAACTTTTCTTCGAAAATCTGAGTTCCGACTCAGACTTTCTTTCAAATTCAACTTTCGAATTGGTTTAGTTTTCCTTGCAAGATCTGAGTTCCGACTCAAACTTTCTATCAAATCCAACTTTCAAGTTGGTCTAGTTTTTCTTTGAAGATTCGAGTTCTGACTCGAATTTTCTTTCAAAAATCTAACTTCCGAGTTGGTCTAACTTTCCTTCAAAAATTCGAGTTCTGACTAAAACTTTTTTTCAAATTTAACTTCTGAGTTGGTCTAGTTTTCCTTGCAAGATCCGAGTTTCGACTTGGACTTTTTGTCAAATCTAACTTTCGAGTTAGTCTAATTTTTCTTTAAAGATTCAAGTTCCAACTAGAGTTTCCTTTCAAATCCAACTTTCGAGTTTGTCTAGTTTTCCTTTGAAGATTCAAGTTCTGACTCAAACTTTCTAGTTTTCCTTCAAAGATTCGAGTTTCGACTCGAATTTTCTAGCTTTCCTTCGAAGATTCGAGTTTTGACTCGAACTTTCTAGTTTTCCTTGCAAGATTTGAGTTTTGACTCAAACTTTATTTCAAATCCAACTTTCGAGTTGGTCTAGTTTCCTCTGAAGATCTGAGTTTAGACTCAGACTTTCTTTCAAATCCAACTCCCGAGTTGGACCTTCTTTCAAAAATCTAACTTTTGAGTTGATCAAACTTACCTTCAGAATCCTGCATTGCGCCAAGAATTACCTGCACAATTTCAACTTTGTACTGGACTTACCTTCAAAATAGAGCTTCGTGTTGGACTTTCCTCCAGAATCCAATTTGCTGTTGGACTTTCTCTTTTCAGAAATTCAACTTGTGAGTTGAACATTTTACCAGTCAGACCTCCAGGTCATCCATTTTATCAGTCAGACCTCTGGGTCACCAACTTTTATCAATCAGACCTTCGGGTCATCAACTTTCATCAAGCAAACCTTCGGGTTATCAATTCTATCAAAGTTAATTATTTTCTAACCTTCAGATTGCATTTGCCAATCATGGTCTTTCAAGATTCAAACTTCTCGTTGGACTCATTCCCAATTGACTCATTACCAACCATCAATCACCTTTTCTTGCGAAAGATCTTTTTCTGGGGAGAGTTTGAGGGAGCTCGTTCTTTTCTCATGCAATTCACCATCGTTCTCAAGAACCCTTTTCTAGGGAGAGTTTGAAGGGACTTATTTCTTTGTAAATTGTTTGCAAAACAACAACCTTGTCATACATAAAGAACCCTTTTTGGGGGGAGTTTTGATGGAAGATCACTTTCTTTGTGACCCATTTACCATTTACCTTGGCCATCCCGTCATTGAGGAACCTCTTTCTGGGAAAAGTGTGATGGACTCGTTCCTCTATGACAAATTATTGACCTTATTCAATCAACCATCTTTTCATAAGAGAAGCCTAATATTAGAGAGTTTTGACGAAAACTTAAGTTCTCTTTGAAAGTTTTGTTTTGCAAACACCTCCTATTCAGGGAAGAGAGGAGTATCTTTTTATTACCCATTCAGGTCAAGAGTCAAGCCTGAGTCTCTCTTTTGGGGAAAGGAAAGGAGAATCTAGTCACGGAAGTGTCAATCGGATGTCAAGCGCTCTCTTTCACCAAGGATTTCAAGAATATTTTGCCAATTTATCATAAAAAATAGTTGTTGACCTCAAAGTTTTATTGCATAAAATTTTACCTCAAATTACCTTTAATAATCTTTCCAAAAGAGCAAACCTCTTGCGAAGAAAGAATAAAATTCAAATCTTTTTCTGTTTGTCAATCAAAAGGATGAATGAAAGATCTTTGATATGGCCGGTAAAGAAAAATTCAATGATGTTGAAAAGCCATAAGTGAATTGATATTGATCGCAGATATGGCATATTTTTAAAGACTATCTTCTAGTAATAAAGCAGTGAAAATATTCTGAGCGATAAAAAGAATCCACTCAATCTCAATCTCAATCTCCTCAATCATTCAAGCTACAATTGATTATCTAAAAAAATGATCTCTCAATCATCACCAAGATGAAGGTTGATAGGCGAGTTAGACCCCTGGGGCCAAAGAAGACTCAAAACATCTCCAAGTTGAAGGAGTGTGTAACGTGTCCTTCTAGAAAAAGTTTAAATTATCAACAAGTTGAAGGCTGGTGTGATGAACCTCCCATCAATCCCTAAAAGATATTTGATCATTGTTACCATCAAGAGATTTCAATCAAAGAGGCCATATTGTCAATATTATTCTTGGGGCCAAAGAAGACTTGGATCATCTCCAAGTTGAAGGAGCATGTGATGTGTCCTTCCAGGGAAAGTTCATATCATTGCCAAGTTGAAGGTTGATGCGATGAACCTCCCACCAATCCCCAAAAGATATTTGATTGTTATTATCATCAAGATATTTCGATCCAAGAGACAATACTATCAATATAATTCTTGAGACCAAAGAAGACTTGGATCATCTCCAAGTTGAAGGAGCTTGTGGTGTGTTCTTCTAGGGAAAATCAGAACATCACCAAGTTGAAGGCTGATGCAATACAATTCTCACCAAACCCCAAGAAAACTCAATTTCTATGTCTTAAAAGAGTGCAAAAAGATCATCATGGGTAAACCCTAGATATCAAACTACCAAGAATCATCTTTATATATGTGAAATTCTTTTATCAATATCCTTTCATAAATCGCTTTTATGATACTGAGAGCAAATTTCTTTTCTTTCATATCAAGGAAATGAATAGCTTCCTTGAAGAAACCCAACAACAACAAATTTGAATTTGATTCTTGATTCTATGGAGTTAGCCCAATTGGAGGTAATACTTTGTGTAGGCGAGATAATATATTTTTGCACAAACGTGCACATTTTTCAATTACTTTGAATCAACTACAATTTTTATCATTTTGGCAACATTTTCTAGCTATCCTGACATGAAGCAAGAGCTCGATGTCCATTTTGACACATCCTGACATCACCTTATACCTCTTCAAAAGAGTCTCCATATCCCTCATTAGGACTTGATAACATGAGTTTTCAAGATCCTTCTCTTCTTTTTAATCTGAGCACCCGTGCTCTCAGATTCACACACTTTCCTATGCTCCCCATTGTCCGGCCATAGACAATTCATTTTCGGTTCAAGGTCGAGCCAACATCTATATTTACAGCAAAAGCTCACCATAAAAGTTATTTAGTCTCAGCAATGAGGCGCCCAAGATCAATCTCTTTTTGAAGCTTTAAAGAATTTTTCTTTCATCCTTTTGCAAACCCCTTCTGGATTTATTATGCAAAATCTGAAGGTTCCATCATGGTTTCTTTATTTGAGGATTTTGTTCGCCTTCTCGTTCAGGTAAGGGTTAAATCTGAGTCTCACTTCGTGAGATATTTGCCTTCTTGTTCAGGTAAGGGTTAAACCTGAGTCTCATTTCATGAGATATTCGCCTACCCGTTCAGGTAAGGGTTAAATCTGAGTCTCACTTCATGAGATATTTGCCTTCCCGTTCAGGTAAGGGTTAAACATGAGCCTCCTTCGTGAGATATTTGCCTTCCCGTTCAGGTAAGGGTTAAACCTGAGTCTTACTTTGTGAGATATTTGCCTTTCCATTTAGATAAGGGTTAAATCTGAGTCTCACTTCATGAGATATTCACCTTCCCATTCAAGTAAGGGTTAAACCTGAGTCTCACTTTGTAAGATATTTGCCTTCCTCTTTCAGAATAAGAGTTATACATGAGACTCATTTCATAAGGTATATCCATGCCCGTTTAGGTTAAGGGTTACACCTGAGCCTCATTTCATGAGGTGCATTTTATTCATACTCGTTCAGGTTAAGGGTTACACTGAGCCTCATTTCATGAGGTATATTCATGCCCGTTTAGGTTCAGGGTGACACCTCAGCCTCCTCCACGTGGTATTTTCCTTTCTGTTCAAGTTAAGGGTCAAGCCTGAGCCTCATTCCAATAAGGTGAATCTCCTTCTCCATTCTCCATTCTCCATTCTCCATTCTATATCTACCATTATCACTAGAGCCAATTCTTTCATATCCAGTCAGATCTTTCCAACTCGGGCATTTTATAGCCTAAATTTTGCGTGTTTTTCTTTGCCACTAAACACGGCTTTCAACCGGCTTAGTAGTAAAGATGGACATCTGTAAACACCCTAAATTCTCCTCGTTCATTTTCAAATACCCCTTTTCAATAGATGCCAATCTCCTTAGGTTAGTCTAACCCTAGGTCCAGTCTAGTTTAGGTATCATTTTGCCTTTTTGTTAGTAAAATTACTATTTTACCCCTAGGTAACCTTAGACCCTCATTAGTAAGACCCAGTCAAACTCATTTTAGGTTCATAATAGTTAGAATGTCAGTCATTTCTAGCTCCCCTGAGCTCACAATGAGCGAATCCTATTCATTTCTTACCATTTTGGCTGAATCTGGTTCATTTCTTAAGAAATGAGCTCATTTTCAGCTTGAATTCTAGCCAATTGTTCCTAAGTCAGTCAATTCTCATCGACCATATTTTCATGTGTCAAATTTGACCTCATTAGAAGTTCAAGTGGTCTAGTTCCAGTTCAAATCTGTTTTCTATACTGTTGGAGTTCATTTCAACTGAAATTAAGCTAAGTCCAATCAGCCCAGCTAGTGTCTAAGCTTCAGATTTAGTTCACCTCAGTAAAACTGACCTTCATATCAGCTCACTCTCAGTACATTTTTGTAACCCACTTCATCCCAGTGTTCATTTCTCACTATTTTTCTAGGAATTGGGTCATTTCTCAATCATCCAGTCTAGGAGCTTAGTTGAGTCATTGTCTTTTTATTTCAATTGAGTTTAGAAACCCCAAAATCTAGTTCAAACCTTATTTTTCAGTGTCACTCTTTGCCATGTAGGGGCAAAATCATTTCTCAAGCCATTTTATTCAAAACATTAATTCTATCATTTTCCAAGCTGGTATAATTGCCAACCTGGGCTTGGATCAATTCCTTTTCTAAAATTTTAACTATATCTGCGATTCAATTCATGTTTGGATCAGATCTAATATTGGATCTGATATCCAATACTCAATTTTCGTTCTCAGATAGGAATATCTAATTCTTTGTCTCTGCTAGGGGTCTGGGACTTCAAATCCCTCATCCAGGGTTTGCATTTCGCATGTCATTTCATATCATTTTATGTCATTGCATGTCATCTCATGGCATTTCCTGTCATTGCATGTCATTTTTGAGATCTAGCACTCTTGTTTTCAAAATATCAAATCCAGAATCGATTTTTTAAACCTTTCTTTTGAAATCAATTTTAAAAACTTGGGTTTTAAATCGATATTTTTCATTTAGCCAACCACTAGGGCTTTACATCCCTTTAATTCAAAGCATTTTCCTTAGAAAAACGATCTCAATTTATTTTAAACTTGATTTTTAATTCAACTTTCAATTTTTACCAATTTTCTTCAAGTGGAGCCCACCCTGCAGGGGCATAAACCCTAATTTTTTATCTTTACTCAATTTCATTTTATTTCATGTCTTACTTATTTCAAAAATACAAAAAAAATTACAAATGTAGGTTTCTTTTAAAGCCTCTTGAAAATCTTGTTTTTAACCCCTTTATTTTCACTCTTCTAAAATAGTTTTTGAAAAACCAAATGGGGCCCACATTAGATGGTGCCATATTTGACAATTTTTAGAATTCATTTAAGAGTCAATTAGGTCTAATTAGTTAGAGTCCTTTGAGGTTAGAACTCTCCAAGGAAAATTGCCCCCCCCCCTTCTTAATTATCTCTTTTAATTAAGAGAGTTCTGACTAGATCAGAACTCTCTAAACTTGAGTCTTGAAAAACTATAAATAGGGGACCCGTAGGGGGGGTCAACCCTTCTTGTTTTCTGTCTCTCTCTAAAAGCCCTTCCTTCTCCTCAAGTTCCTTCTTCAGCAGCCTCCAAGGTAAGCTTCCCTTCCCCTTTTAATTTTAATTAATTTTTATTTGTTTATTTGCTAAACACATCATTACCGCCCCCTTTGTTGGATCTTTTTCTTTCTTTTTCATTTAAGAACCATGTTCATGATTCAAGAAGGTGATCCACTAGTTATTTAATGTCATTTACACGTTTTTGATCCATCAATCATGCTTATATTTCATTTATTTCATGAATTCCCAAAAAAAAGATCGAGATTCGACCCCTCTATGGACTAAATCTCTCTTTTAATGGCTAAATCAAATTCTTGATCATGCTTCTGTCTGTTTTTAATTTTATTTCATCATGTTCATGTTTATTTTCAATTGTTCATACATTTAATCATGATTCATAGCATTAGTTACACGTTTTATTGTTTTTAGCACGCTTAATTATATTTCTTTTGGTTCTAGGGTTTTAGGTTTGACAATTTTGATCTCTAGCTTCCTGTTAATGTTATTATTTTACCAGTTTATATTCATTATTTAAATCTGAATTTTTATGATAGAATCATGCATTTGTCTATGGTTTCCAATAAAAAAATCAGAGTTTTTTGAGATATGTAACTCTGTTTTCAAAAATCAAAGTCGAAACCTATTTTCTGAACCGAGAAAACACTATGCAAATCCAGGAGCATCTTTCTGAGGTCATATCTCCCTCACCAAAGATTATATTTCAAATCCGTAAAAAGTGACGTGCTTGTCTAAGTGTCTAGTGTGTTATATGAAATTTTTATAATTTTCTACAATAGATTGCTATTTTTATTTAATCCGACATCAGAACCTATTCTTTTTAAACCGACAGGCACGGTTCAGGGCCAGGTTCATCTTGCCGGAGCAATTTCTTCCTAGCCGAAGATTGTATCGATGATCTGTAAAAAATGACTGATCTATAAGTATGTCTACTTTCTGTGGTGTGGTTTTTATGATTTTTCATTGCCTTTTTTTATTTTCTTGAAACCCAAAACCAATGTTTGTTTTTCTTGAATCGCCAGGCACGATTCAAACCCTAGGTCATCTTGCTGGAACAATTTCTCCCTCACCAAAGATCGTATTTTTGATCTGTAAATCAAGTTTTTCTCATCGTTATCTCTAGTTTATCTCTGAAAAAACTTATGAGTTTTTATGGTTGTTTTCTATTATTCTTGAAATCAGAATGAGGATCTGTCTTTCTTGAACAGTTATATGTTGGCCAGAATCAAGCACGTCTTGTCAAAACGATTTCTCCCTAATCAAAGATTGTATTCCTGATATGTAAAAAAAGTTATTTTCATTAATTTGTTTAGTTTCTCTTTATTAAATATCATAAATTTTTATTGCAGATTGATATCTCATTCTGGTCTAACACCGTGATAAGTACAAGAAAGCATGTTATTTAACCTTTTTTATTTTTTTTAATATTTATATTCAAAATAATTCTAAAATTTTATTTTTCAATTGCATATTATTTTTAGTGTTATGAGCAATGTCCATGTCAATTTTTATAATTTTTAAAATTTATTTGATGCATTATTTAGTTATTTTATAAAATAGGATGCCCACGGAGTTCTGATTCAACCAAAACACGGGCATATTTAAGCTTTTTTTGCATATTTTGTTATTTCCATACATTTTTTTTTTGTATTTTTAGGATTTGATCATGTTCATAATCATATTAGGGTTCTCTCCACCCGATTTGGCATTGTTTTGAATTCATTTGATCTCCAAATTAAGCATATTACAAAAATCTTTTATGAAAAAACCTGTTTTTAACATTATTTGATAATAAACATCAATTTTAAGGGTATTTTGGTCATTTTCCCCCTAATTCTGAATTTTCAAGTTGTTTATTCTTATTATTCATTTAGTTATATGATCATGCATAATTTTATGCATAATTTCATACATTTCTATACATGATCATGTGTGGTGAATGGTTAAAAATGCTTATTTGCAAGGTTTTCACATCTTCTTGTCAAAAATTAGAAATTGAGCAAATTTGAGCCTATTTAGAGAAAACAATTAAGTTTTTAAAATTAATTTTTGAAAGAGAACTTTTTTTTTAAATAGTGAAAACCTATTGGACTCTTTTCAAAAAATTTAATTCTCAAACCTAAATTGCTTCTATAAATGCTCATGATAGATAGAGAGGCAGACGTCTTCCAATCTTGAAATCCAGGCCTTTCTCTATCTCCTCTAATTCTTCCCTTTTTCTTTTTCCCTCTCTCTCTTCCCCTCCTCATCTTCTTCTCCTTTTCCCTTCCTTCTCGCCGGTGGATACTTCTCCTTCTTCCCGTACAATAGGGCAGCGTGTCGATTTCACCATGGAGAGACCACTCTTTTTGCAACCAGTCCGTCGGAAGCACTCGGTGAGTGATCTTCTTCTTCTTCCCTTTTTCTTTTTACGTGTTTCAACATATTCTCTTGTTTGTTTTGGAAAAGAATAAAAATATATATTGAGTCTTCGTTAGATTTGTTTTTCCTTAAGGTTAATGTGTTTTCGTGATAAGTAGGTTTGTCACGTTGGCTACAGTCAGCAGTCTGTTTTGTTCTTGTTTTCGTTTCTTTTGTGTTTAGGTTAGTTAGTTTTAACAATAGTAGCCTGCGTTTTAATGATTTGCATTATGTTAATTGTCTGCCTGTTTTTTTTTTTTTTGTTCTTTCTTGGTTACTGTAGATTCAAAACCGCATGTTAGTTCTGTTAGTCAATATGCAATCTTTCTATTAGATACAGTCATACATTATTAGTGAGTTAGTATTTTGCATCAACATGAGTGTTGGCATGTACATCAGTGTTTTTATTTTTTTGGTTCAACGTTTTTCATTCATATTGGTTCAGCAATATTTTTTTAGGTTATGTGTCTTGTTTTATTTACCTTGTGTTGACGTTAGCAATGAAACAACAAAAGACGTTGTAGCTACCAGCAATACAATGTCTTTTGCTGTTTAATATCATAGCAAATTTTCAGTTAGGTTAGCATTAGCTGTGTATTCAGATTAAGTTAGTAAGTTTTCTTGTTTTTTGTTTAATACCATTAACGTCAGTTTCTTTTCTATTAGTTAGGTGTTTTATTCAACCCATTAGCATTAGATGTTCTATGCTTTGGTTGTTTATTTTAATAATCTGATTGCATTGGTTGTTTAGCCGGTACATTGCTCAACATTTGCTTTATGTTAGTTATTGAATCTTTAGGTTAGGGTTAATCAGTAGTAATGTTAGTAATTTAATAGACCTGTGTAGTTTAGAGAAATTAAGTCAAATTGATTCAGCCTAGTTGATTCCAGATTTTTGCTTATTATCATATTTTTTTGTTTGCGTAGTTATAGCTGTAGTTAGTGTGGATTTTCTTTTTGTTAGTTTTGTTTGACAATCGCGATTAGCATTAGAGTTGTTTGAAGTAACTTCACCGATTTTTATAGTCTCTATTAGCCGATCTTGATAGTTCTTGTTTATGCGATCTATATGTTCATATTAGATTAATTAATTAGGTTAATTTCGTAGTTCAGTTGAGTATGTTCGTGCTCTTTAGTTCTTTTATGATTTAGGAATTTTTGATTTCTTGTAGTAGTTAGATTGTTAGTTAGTTTCTTGAGTAGTTTGTAGAAAATAACTTTTGAATGCTGGTGTTAGATAGTGTTGCTATTTGTCATCTAGTGCAAGTGTGCATTGATAGTTCATGTCTTTAATTTGCATTTTTGTGAATTTTTGTCATAATTCGTGTTAATTTTCCTATAGCTTTCTCGTTTCTGCTACTTATTTTGTTTTTTGCTTTTTTGCAGGGAAGCAAAAAGACGTGCGGTAGAACCCTTTTCGAGCACCTGAAGACTCCTCTGAGGTCTTTAAAAGGTTCCCTCAAAGGACCCTCAGACCCTCAGAAAGGCCCATCAAGGAACCCTCAGAGGACCCTGAATCAAACCATACAAAAGTGTTCAACATGGAAGTGACAAAAAGGGATCACCAAAGCCTCAAGCACTGAAGACATGCTTTTCTTTTTAGATTAGAATTTTATTTCATTCAATTCAATTCATTGGGGTTGTAATAAAGCCATTTTATTCTTTTAGTCGTTTAAGTCCTCTACATAGGGCAATACTCTTTAGTTATTCATTTATTTAATTAATTCTTTTTCCTTATTTTGGCAATAAAGAGTAGTGTAGTTGTGTGTTTGAATACGAGTATTTCTCATTCCCTGAGATCGACCCGGACTCCACTACTCGTGCGAGCCAATTTTTATATTTTTGGTGTCTGGCTTTCACTGGAATTTCATTAAAAATATTATTTTAAAAAGGGTTTTCATAAAACTTACACCATTATGAATTATCCATTATGTTATTTAGTAGGTTTTATTTATTCTACAAAAGAATGGGAAAAAACTTATATACAGATAAATCCCTCAATTTCTCGATATTATTGGATAAATAAAAAAGAGCCGACATATTTCTACTATCAAGTTTGCTAATTTTGCAGAAAAGCTCAAGAATAGATTTTCTTTCCCCCTTTTTTTTTCTTTATTTAGTTATTGATGTAAATTGTAATTGTAATTGTAATTGTAATTGTAATATTAGAATAAAAATATTTTACTTTTCTGCTTAGCTTAGGATGCATTTGAATATAGTTTGATTTTGATATATCACTGCTATTGTTTGTCATTCATGCACATATTTCAAATTCATAATGGTCAACATGAATGGCATGTGCACCTGCTTCTAAGGAGTTAATAAACTCAGTGGAGTTCGTATTTTTGGCCATAGTCAGAATACGAACAATACTCAGATTTATCATCTTTTTTTAAGTTACAAATGACCTACACTCTTAGGTTATCTTTAGAAAACATTTTATATTTTCAAAAGCTTTTCCAAGTATTTTTCCCTTTTAGAATCAAATGAGATATATTCAACACATATTTGTGGTCATAGTCAGAGATATATGGCGAATTTATTTCATCTAAATTCTATATGGCACATAAAATCTGTTTTATTTTATACAAATTCAATTTCTGAAAGAAAAGAGGATTCCTCAAAGATTTTTTTTTGAATTTCCTTTTTCCAAATATGATTTTATAAACCCACATTTCATTAATCATGTAGGTTAGTCAACATCATTTTCTGAGACCTTTTCCTAAAAATCGATTTTCTCAAAGATCTTCAATTTTCAAGAGATTTTTAATTTTCTAGGTCCAATTCGCGATTTTCTAAGTTTCATTTTCTTCAAAAATATTTCCCAAGTGTGGCTCATGATTTTCAAAGCATCTCCTTTTTCAAGTATTTTCAAACTATTCCAATACATCATGTTTTCAGTCAAAAATTTTCAAAGTTCATAGCACATGCCTACTTCTTTGTGCATTTAGGAATAGAATAACGATTTAGACAGTTGAGCAAAACAAAGCACATGATTGTTCCTTGGTTCGATTATCTCTGGTTATGGCGTCAGGAAATGTTGAACCTCGTACTGACAGGTGAGTCCCATTCTATGAATTTTTTTTGCATTTTAAAAACAGAGGCTAGTTATTTTCAAAATCTCTTTCAAAAGGCCAGTTTGACTTGCAAAAGTAAAATTTTGCAATGATAACAGTCGCTCAACGACAATCGGCATTGATCACATCCTCACGATGATGTACGCCCGGTGACACACACCAGTGACATCGGCCCATCTGGTGATGTCACTGAGTGCTCAGAGGAGCCATAATGCCTCGATGATGTAAAACACCCCAACGGCACTGGCAAAGCTATCGGTGATGGGCACCCAAGCGATGGCAACCGGATGGTCGGCCAGATAAGTGACGATCAACAAAACTGGGATGGCCCATTTAGAGTTGCCTTCCTTTGAGCATATGGTGACCTAGCTCGTTCGGTGAAACTGCGATGTCGTTGGTGAATCAGCGATGCATTAGAGCAGCCAACGGTGTCGGCAAGGCCATCGATTTTCATCAGCCCCCTTCACCGGCGAACTCAGACGACGAGTCGTTGGTAGGTAAAGGGTTCTGATTTTGTTCCTCTTTTATTAATATTAGTCGCCAATGGCTTCATCTGTCACTATAGGCGATCAACTGACAAGGCCGCCAGCGATGGGGAATCTGGTCCCTGTCTTGCTGGTAATGACAATCAGTTCCCCTGTAGTTGCAGTTTGGTGGCTGCAACATGCAACTTTCGGGTCCCCTTTCTGTCCCTGGCGAATACTATTTTCTGTGAAGGGGAACACAAATATTGTAGAGGGCTAGAATGTCGCCAGTCTGCTGGTAGCAGAAGAAGCATACACTCATGCTTGCCTCGATCCGACTACCCATTAGTAACGATGGCACAGGGATGCAATAGCAGGGTGAGGATGGATACGTTGACATCGGTGAGTTTAAACTGGACGCTCCTGATGCACCCACATGCGCATCAGAATTGTGTAGTATGTGGGCCCATAACCCAATGTTGGTGTATCTGCAAAATCAAACACAGAAGCGTACCTGAAGACCTCCAGGTGTGCAAGTGCGGATGTTTGGCATTCTCCTTAGTCGGTCGATGCCCACAATGAGCCCAGGCCTAAGGTCGATGGTGAGCAAGACCCTGTACCATGTAAACCTTATGTGGTATATGGGGTAGGCTAATAGCTATGAATCTCATCATTTTCATGACAGCCTACCCCCCTTATATAATGGGGGAAAGAGGTAGTTACGTGAATGTGGGATCTCCCACCCACTAACTCCCCATTATGTGGCCCACTAATGGTGTCAAATCGGGTCACCCAATGGGTTGGACCCAAATCCGTTATGTCCAACAGGTTTTTGCTTTGGATTAGTAAGAAAAAAAATGGATAGCGGACGTTTAACATTCTCTCTCTCCATTTGTACAATTTAAGAATCTCTCACATACTTGGATTTACATTTTAACAACCCCTGAAACAAATCAGGATTGTAACTGGACAATGACACAGATGGTCCTGCACAAGAACATATCTTGTTTGTGCTGGACAATGTGTTTTGTCTAAGCTTGGATAAACAGTCAAAAGCTTCTTAAGATTACATTTCAAGCCTTGTTTTTTTTATGACAAAAGAAAATCCTCACTGAGAATTTGAGTCACTTAATAGGCATGCCTCCCTACAAGGTAAAACTCTGGGTTGAAGACATGATGACCCAGCCTTACATGACCAATCATGATAAAGCAACGACAGTCCTCATGCATCACTAGGATTCAATTCTGGGTCTTTAGCTTGACACAGGACCCCACTAACCACATGGGAAACCACCACGGTGATAACCTTACCTAATTGGCCTATTCAGTTAGGTTAAGCCTTAAGGGGGTTTGCATGTCACGAAAAAGGGTACCGTGTGCATTTTGGCATGCCCGTCGAGGAGATTATGTGCTCCTCTGTTTGTTTTGAATTTTGGGCACCGTAGAAATGATTGCTCATAGATGCATTTTTGCAAAAAATACCCATTTTCCATGACATGCAAATGCCCCCTAATGGCAAGGCTTATACGCCTAGGCACAAACCAACTATTCAGGCAATGGACTTGCAAAATTGTGATCTAGCCTCATTATTGGGTGGAAAAAGGGACCATTTTCTTGAGTTAAATGTGTTGGGGTTAGGCAAACCCCCACCAGTTATTATTCATTGTACCACTGGGTTTTGAACCTGCAACGTCTCACCACAAGGAGACGTGCACTGACAGCTCCTACAAACCTTGCGGAGCCTCTGTTGGTAAAGTGTAAAAGGCTTTTGTTTCATTCTTTCCAAGTGATCTTGGAGTCCCACTTATCTTTATAGCCTCATTCAGAAGGGTCCTTGTTGATAGTTCTCTCATCCATCAATTTGGGCTGACAAGTATTTTTGTTATGACTATTTTTTTCAATTCTTTTGGCTATAGGGTCCATATTAAGAATTTCAACATTAAGTTGTGATTTTGAATTTCTTGTTACATGAGACCAAAAGGTCTTATCTCAGATTACAAACATTGGTGATTTTCTTTTATGTACCAATAGAACAGAAAATTCTGGTACAGTTGTTCAAAAATGTCACATTTTTTAAAAAACCTACTAATTTGTCAAAATTCTCCCCATGCACAAAATTGTTGATTCTTGACTTTTGTAAGATTTTTTTACTCTTCGCACAATCGAACCTACTGATGTTTGTGTGATAGATATGTATGTCATCTAATGGTCACAACATCTCATCCAATGGTCACAACATCTCAATAACAAAAAGATTCACATGAAAATTTTGTGGACCAGATAAAATTCACATAAAAAATTGTGATCATAGTTAACTTGAATCCCAACACAAGAGATTTGCATATAAAATGTGTGAATCTTCTGATATTGGCAACCCTGGTGTGAACCTTTTAGAATTTAAAAGATCAAGCTTGGCGGCTTCACATCATACATTTGTGAATGTCCAGACCTTCATGTTGATACCATGCAGAATCACATAAAGTCATGATGTCCATAAATGTATAGTGTGACTTTCGCAAATACTGTATGTGAATGTAAAACCCACTTGACGCAATCAGGTGGAAAAGATAAATTAAAAAGTAAAAAGAAAAAGGCGAGAGTGGAGAAAATGGTTCCCCAATTTGAGGAATTGCTTTCCTCCTTAAGAGGGTGAGGCTTATCCTCACCCACCATGAGGGCGCTATAAAAAGCCCTCATGGTGAGCCTATCTGCCCCCATTGAAACAAGAGAGAGGGTTGAGATAGTTGGGAACGAGAGAGTGACAGTCACCAGAGCACTGTTGACGACCACCATAGGTAACAACCCACCTCTCCTCCTATTTTCTTTCTTTTTTGATTTTTTCTTAAGAGGTTGGCAACCATGGCTGCCAGCATCCAGAGAGAGGAAGTTGGGTAAACCAAACTGAGTCAGGTCTGTCATGACTCAATTGGGTCAGTTTGGGTGTGACTCGGACTGAACCAGCTTGAAAAGAAATAGATGTGTCTCGACAGATCGAACTGGTCTAGGTGTGACTGGGTCAGGTTTGACTAAGATCAACTCCCTTAAACTCGACTTAATCGATTGAGCCGGACCGAGTCGACCGGGTCAGGTATAATAGGGTCTCCATCTCTGATTGGGTCTAGATTGAACTGGACCATACTAGGTCTGGGTCTAGTTCGATCTAATTGATCTAGACCAATCCAAGTTAATCCATATCCAAACATAATTGGTCTGGATCTAGTCAAGATATGGATGGATCAGTCCTAGATCCAAAATATAATTGGATCTGCATCTAGTCCATAGCTAGATGGATCAATTATGGATCTAGATCAGAACTGAGTCTGGATCTAGTCTGACAATTTTGAATCCATATCAAAATTGGGTCTAAATTTAGTCTATGATTAGTTGGATCAATTCTGGATCCAAATTAAAACTAGATCTCAATCCAGGTTGTAATTAGTTATGGATCTAGTTTGGAACTGAACTCGATCCAGTTTAGTCTATCCTGGACTGGATCAGTTTTAGTTTCTGATTGGAACCAAACTAAACTAGTCCAACAGGTTCCTGATTGGGACAAAACTTAACCACTCCAGTTTGTCCCTAACTAATACAAAATGGAACTTGGTTGGAATAGTCTAGGTCCAGTTCAGTTACACCAAACTAGATATGGATCCACACTTTTTAGTAAGCATATCTATTATGAATTTTGAGAGTTCAAAGTAATAAAGGTGGTGGTGTAATACCTAAAAAAAAATAGTAATAAATTAAATATTTTTACGTAAGTTCATATCTGAGAGCAACCCAAACCCGTCGAGTTCAGGTTCGATACGGGTTGAAATGAACTAGACCCGATATCCAGTTTGAACCGAAGATAGAAAAATGCAAACTCCATAGGATCGATTAGTGTGAGATTCAGATCGACCAAGAACCCAAAAACCTCATTTAATCAAAGTAGGTCGAGTATGTATATGGGGTTTGGATCCAGATCCAAATGGCCCAAGCCTAGTAGGGCATGTACGAAAGAAAGAAAGAAAGGATGGTTAAAATGAGAAAGAAAAAGGAGGGGCATGGGGGTAATTCTCCATGAAAGGGACTCTAGCCAATGGGGAGCCACCATATGGCGACCATCTCTCTCTCTCTCTCTCTCTCTCTCTCTCTCTCTCTCTCTCTCTCTCTCTCTCTCTACCTAAACCGACCCCCCTCTCTCTCACCACTCATTCCTCTCTCTCCCTCTTTCTCAAAACCTTTCTCTCATTGACCCTCCTTTTTATATTTTTTTATTTATTTACCTTCTCTCTTTCTCTTCACTCTCACTCACATATGAGACCTTCACTCTCTCTCTCTCTTTATTGTACACTCGCATGCACCCATCTCACAAAACCCTCTCCATTTTCCCCTTTCACAAGAGTCACCCGAGCTTTCTCCCACTCGCTAGAGCCATCCACCACACGGACCGTCACTACTAGGGAGGCTCTTTTGCTAACCAGATCCTGATGCCGACCACCACTAGATCGCCACCTTGCTAGAGACACCCCTTGTCATCGTATGCCATCACCTCCTCCGATCACCACGCCCTCTTTGTTCACCCGTGTGGCACCCTCCAACCTGAGCCACTCTCATCACCGTCAAGTTGCACGAGGGCACCACTAGGCCACCTCCTTTCACGATAGCCTACTTTCGGCTACCCCTCTTGCTGTCGATTGTTTCCCCCTTGATGTCGCCACCTCTATCTTACCTCCTCTCTCTTTCTCTTCTGTTCCACCTCCCTCTTCTTCTCTTTGGTGTAGCCATAAAGAGGAAGAAGGAAAAGAGAAGAAAGGAAAAGAAAAAAAAAAGAGGAAAAAGAAAAGAAGAAGGTTGCTTGTGCACCACTGTCATTGCCACTGTCATCGGGATGGGTGGGTCCGCTGATGCCAACAATGACCCATTATCGTTGTCATTGTATCACTGCCACTATCGCAGTTGCCTCAAGATTTATGTTGCATGTTGCTTTGAAATGTGTGCCATGTGTTATATCATAATGCATTGCCTCAAGATTCATACATGCCACCTTAGAAATGTTGTTGCCCTACATGTGTGTTGCCTTAAGCTTTGCACCATAGTCTGCATTGTCATTGTTGCCTCGTTTGTCATGTTGAATGAGAAACACAATTCTGTAGTGGTAAAATTTTCAAATCTTTATCAAAACTCAGGGTACGATATCTCTATGATACCAGGTTCCTAATTATGCATGATATGCGTAAGTAGTTACTTGTAGATGCTTCAGAACTCGAAAACAGTCTTTTGGGGTTCATAAATTAATTAAAATAAAGTATTTAACTAACTGAAGTTGGGTTTTCGCGGACAAGATGTATAATTGTAGAACCAGTTATCCAAAACATTTTGAAGTACTTTGTTTTGCAGGTTGAACTCTAAAACATAAAAAGATAAAATTGGTATAATTTGTTAATTGGTTGTAGGTAACAGTTGATCTTAAGTGTATATTGTGTGAGCATATACCAATGAAGTATACACATTGAATGCTTTTAATATGCGATGATATGTATGCAAATATGGCATACATATGTGATTGCTTGGTTGTACGCATGTGTCAGAGCATATATTCCCATTGCGCTCAATTTTTGAGGTAAGACTCTTATTATAGTGTGTTTTCCTTCATGAAATATGCCCTAGTGAGCCATGACTCCTTCATGCTTGCGATTAGGTGAGCCCCCTAATGCTTAATTTGAGTGGTGCATTACCTATAAGACTCGTACCATCGAGAAAATTTATGTAGATAGGGATATTCATGAAATATATGTATTTTGGGTAGTTTGCTATTATTGTGTATCATAGTGATAAGATATGTACGTATGCAATTGAGGCATACATACAAATGTTATTATATTGTGATTCGTACATATGCAGTTGAGGCATACATACAAATATTTTTGTATTATGATTTGTACGTGTGCAGTTAAGGCATACATATAAATATTATTGTATTATGATTATGCGTATACAGTTAAGGTATACATATAAATGCTTAGATAAATTGATGTGTATGTATGCAACTAATGTACGTACTGATGAATGTGATGTATGTTTATATACACGAATTGTAGGATAATGTATGGAATGTGATGGAATGTGATGGAATATATGGATGCATGCATTAAAAATTAACTGCATAGGGTTGTTTGCATGTATTAAAAGATATATGCTTAGAGTATATCAAATATTTATGGGTGAATGACATATTTATAATGATTTGATGTTTATACATAATAGGCATTAGCCCTTATGATGGTTTCAAATATGAAACCTCATTGTGCGTGATTAACATTTGTGAATGTGGCGAATGATGGGTTACAAATGTGATGCATGTTTGAAAGACATGTTTCACATTTAGTATTGACCCAAATATTTGTTTTGTATACTGAAATTGTTTTTATACATTAAATCTTGCAAGTGTGGCAGGTTTGATCTATGCACAAGGTGTGTGATCAACTAATCTGAATTTATAGGTGTTGACTCAAGTTATTTCTTGATATGTTAATTTTTTGTTATTCATGATTTAATCTATTTTCTGGCATATGTGATGGATGATATGTATGATTGAATAGCATAAAATTTATAGTATTGACTCAAGTACAATTATTATAGGATAATTGCCTAGCATATTTATTTACTTTTGAAATGGCATGCATTGAGAAAAAGTTCTCAAAAATTAAGAAAGTTGCATTTATGTACGTCACTCTGAAAGATAGTGTGACATTGACTCATACTATTGAGATCAAGCAAGTGGGTCAAATGTGAATCTGCGTTTGCACCAACTCCATGAAAATTGTGGTCTCATCGGATGTGGACTATTGTAGTTTTGTCAGGTCAAATATGAATCATTCCCTTACAACGATGGTTTTAAGGGACTTTGCATTATGATACATGTGGTAGAGTTTGAGCTATAATTGTATGCCTATAGTAGTGTGTTTATGATGTTTCAACCCGAGGGATGACGTGACGATGCATCACAGACTCTGGTGCTAGTCTCTTGTTGTCCTGGAGATTAAAATATGAAAAGTACAAAATATGTGAACCTTCAGAGAGACCTGAGTACCCATTGTTGGTCGGATGTAGTGCCTCGGGGTAATAGGATAAAATTTAAGTTTATTGTTTGAAAGCATTGCATGAATTATAAAAGAAATTTAGTTAAAAGAAAGGTAAATTATCTATGCATGAGGTAAGTCATGGTTGATTGCATACTTGTATGCATTTAAACTATTTACTCATGTGTTTAGCTTGATATCTGCATAATTATATGTATGAAATACGTGTTACCATGATTGCATGCTTAAATGGGATAAATGCATAATTGTATCTGTGAATACAAGTGCATATATTTATATGCTTGAATTATATATATACTTATGCATAATGAGATGCATAAGTTATATGGCTTGTTTACGCATCAATGTTTGTGTAAGATTGTATGCTTAAGTACGTATAAATATATAACTGTATTGTATGTTTGATAAACAGATGTGAGTGTACGTGAATGAATTGTTTGTTGAGACATAGTAAGGGTATGCAAAATTATGATGAGACAAGTTGTTTCTCACGCTCCGTTTCTTTTTTCTTTTCAGCTTCGTAGGAATAGGCAGTGGATGTCGAGGAACAATGAGACTGCTGTGTTGGACTGTATTGTACCCTTTTGTATCTTTTTTGGTGTTTTGTATACAAACTCTAGAATTTTATCTATGATATAAATGAAATCATTTTGTGATATTTGAATTATAATCATTTGCCCGTGCCCAAGTTTGGAGATGGTTTTGAATTGGTTCGAAAAAATCTTTTGCTATGTTTCCAAAAAAAAAATCCTAGTCGAAGCGAGGCGTTATAACATTGGTATCAGAACATATAGAAGAGTTTCAATCCAAAAACATTGAGAGTTTTAGTATACATGTATTTGTTGACATCTCGCTACCTAGAAGGGTAGCGTAAGTTAGAAGTCTAACCTATATGGCAGGTTTAGACCGAATGTGAATTTTAACTGATATTATTTATTTTTTCATCAAGGTAGATGTCTTGTGATTCAACAAGATGAAAGTGGCAGAGAGACTTCCTTATGGGAGCCCTCGATACCTTAACGCATGCCATACAAGCCCATCAGGCCCAGCAAACGTAGCCTCTACAACTTTAGATAGTCACTTTCAAGCGGTTCATGGAATTGAAACTTCCATCATTTATGGGAAAGGCTAGATCTTGGATCTGCGAGATCGAGTGGATTGTTTTTATCCTCAAAGTTTCAAAAAATAGGAAAACCCTGTGCGGGTCCTACTGACTGGTTGAGGAGGTACATTTTTAACTCTTAAAGAAAGTGGATTTTACTGAAGCCAAACTGATAAGTACCCCTATGGTAACATCACCAAGTCTCACTGATACTTCTTTGGGTACAAGCTTTAGTGATCCAACTCTATATTGTAACACAATTGGAGCATTACAATATGCCACCATAATAAGGCCCAATATTTCTTTTTCTCTTAATCAAGTTTGGTCTACACTCCCACTGATGTTCATTGGTCTGCTATGAAGCATATACTTCGTTATTTACAATAGATTATGGATTTGTTCAAAGGCATATTCATAAAATGATAAAATCTTGAAATAATGCAGTTAATATCTTTTTATATTAGTGATGTCAAAGGAAAACCTTTACCAAGAACTGGGTCACTTAATGTGCTTGCCTCCATGCAAGGTAAAACGCCAGGTTCAGGACACGAACACATGCCCCAACGACCGTGATAAAGCAATGGCATCCACTATGATCAGCAAGCATGATTCGAACTTGACACAGGTCCTGCTGACCACATAGATTTTCCCCATATCGACCTATTAAATAAAACTTGTACATTTATCACAAGATGATTCCATGATTAAAAAACTCTATACCAAGACCTATGACGATGGTTTCGTCTCTGAAGTCTGAACCGATTGGGCATCTTCTCCACTTTCCATTGATGATAAGCCAATAAAGTTGCTACTTTGCCTAATAGAAATGTAGGTCAATTTTGCTTTATATTTTGTAGGCCCACCCTTCTTTTCTCAAGCTTACCAAAGGCCAGCATGCTTTGGCCCATTGTGGGTTGAGATATCATAAAATTTCAAAAGCCATAGCTTTTTTACTGGCGCCACATGGGAACGTGCTAGTAAAAGATGTTCTTCTTGTAGTGTAGTAATAAAGAAGAAGCTATAGACGGTAGAAACTTAGATACACTATAATAGTAGTAGGGAGACCGTGGAGTGTGGACATTGGGCCAGGTTATGCTGGACCGATTTTGAGCCCCGAGTGCATAAGGGCTAGCCGGACGCAAGTGGACAGCGATGCAAACGCCCCGAGTATCTTGAAATGTATTTGGTCAAATTAGTTCGTCAGCTCTCTGTTTGCCTGAAAAAAAAAAGTCCTATACTTTGACATATGATACAGATGATCCTATGTTGATCTAACCATCCACTAATGCATTGGGACGGATGGAATCAGTCCATAACCAGGTGAGAATGTGGACTGATCCTAGACGTTGGTTGGTTGGACTGCTAGGGATTGAATGTAGGATGTATCTCATCATATTTCAATAACAGAGGCCTTAAAAATATGTGCAAAGGGCAAATCTTATTGTTTGACAGTGCAGGATGGTGAAAGCTTTCACATTCAAAAATGCCAATTGCCAATTAATGAGCAGATGAAAGAGGAGAATGGCCACCAATACGATGAAGTCTTTGACAGCGAGACGGCTGCTGCTAGCCATGTTGCCACCTCCACCACCACTCCTGCCGCTACCACTACCACCACCACTACTGGGTTTTATAGAAACATGAAACTTCCAGTCGATTTTGGTACTCGGTTCCCGTGGGGAATCTGAATAGTTCAGGTTGGTTATAAATGGTTAGTGAAAAGAAAGAAAGAAAAGAAAAAAAAGAAACATTACAAACTTGAGCCAGGGAAGAAATTAAGGAAAAGATATATTAGATACTGAAACGGAGTTAAAACTGGTTGGTATCGGAAAAGATTACCGGAATCTGCTGTTTCTGATGCCACACATAGTTCGTAGTTCACATAGATCAGGAGAATGATGACTGTTGTTGGAACTCGAATTCCCATTGATTCTAGGGATTCTGTTGTGCCTTTTAGCATTTGAAGAATACAACCATATACTTATATATATTATCATGAGGCATCCTAGATTAATCTCAGAAAGATGCAAATGGGAATGCTAGTTCTTGTTTGATTAGGGACACTACAAGAAAATTGTTAATTAGCGACGGAAATTAGCGACGGATTTTTCCCGTCGCTACTTAGCGACAGATTAGCTAGAGATAGAATCTGTCGCTAATTTGCGACGGATTAGCGAGGAAACGACTTTTATCGCTAATCTGTCGCTACTTAGCGACGGATTAGCGACTGCATGTTTTTGTCGCTACTTTTGATTACAAGAACACCATTTTAGCGACGGATTTAGAGAGGGAACTCTGTCGTCGCTAATCCGTCGCTAATTAGCGACGGCTTAGCGACAGAATATATTCCGTCGCTTTTTTGGTATTTGGGTTTCGCGACGGCTTAGCGACGGAATTTTTCCGTCGCTAAATGTCGCGTAAATCCCTAATCCCATCCCTCTTTCTCTTTTCCCTGTTTCGCTGTATTGCTCCCTCCCGCCGCCCGTCGGCTCTCACCACCGTCCGGCCACCGCCGCCGCTCCCCGTCCACCGCTCGCCAGCCGGCGCTCGCCAGCTGCCGCTCCCCGTCAACCTCCCGCCACCGTCCGGCGAAGCGCAGGTAATATTCTTCTTCTTCTTCTTCTTCTTCTTCTTCTTCTTCTTCTTCTTCTTCTTCTTCTTCTAAACGCAGGGGGTACGCCCCTTCCCTGCCGGAAACGGAGGGGGTTTAACCCCCTGCCGTGCTTTCCGGCAGGGGGGGTCGACCCCCTGCGTTTCCGGCAAGGGGGGTCGACCCCCTGTCGGAAAGGCATGGGGGGTCGACCCCCTGCCGGAAACGCATGGGGGGTCGACCCCCCTGCCGTAAAGGCACGGCAGGGGGTCAACCCCCCATGCCGGAACTGCCTTTCCGGCAGGGGGTTTAACCCCCTTCCCTGCCGGAAAGGCAGGGGGTTTAACCCCCTGCCGTGCTTTCCGGCAGGGGGGGTCGACCCCCTGCGTTATGCTGCCTAAGTGACTTGTCAAAAAAAAAAATCTGTTTTTGAATGCCTATGCTGCCTATATGAATCGTTTGAAAAATAAAATCTGTAGTAGGAATAACATGCTGCCGATGTGTATTGCTTTTGAAAAAAATAATCTGTTATGAGATATATTATGCTGTCTATGTGAATTGATTTCAAAAAAATCTGTTTTTTAATGCATATGCTGCCTATGTAAATAAGTTTGAAAAAAAAATCTTTAGTAGGAATACTATGTTGCCTATGTGTTTGTTTTTAGAAAAAAAAATTGTTATGAGATACCTACGTTGCCTATGTGATCTGTTTTGAAAAGAATTTTTGTTATGGATACCTATGCTGCCCATGTGATCTCTTTTTAAAAAAAAAAAAAGTTATTATGTGATCCCTATGTTGTCCATGTGATTAGCTTGAAAAAAAATTTGTAATATGTGTATATAAGATGTCCATATGGTTTTAAGTGTAGTTTGCATATATGTTGTCCATATGGATTTTAAGTTGAAATTTTTTTTGTAATGTATATATACAAGTTGTCCATGTTGTTCAATTTGTTAGTTTGTTAATGTCTACTGGTAGTTAGTTTTACTTCAATTTGTTTTCTTGAAATCTGGTTAGTTAGAGTATTTCAATCTATTAGTCTTTTATAATTATATTTTTCTTAGATAGATTGGTATTTAATGTTCGCACAATCAGTTAGTTAGATTAGGGCTATTTGAATTCTTTATGATAGTGGTGGTTAAACGGAGTTCACATCTTTTCTAGTAAACTAATTGATTGATTTACTATTCCTTTGCTAAGTAGTTCAGATTAGAAATTGTCTATGACTTTATGTTAGTCGACTGGTTCAACATGTTATAGCTGGTTTGTTAAATTAGCATCTTCTAGTTAGATTTGGCTTAACATATATACTATTTTTCTTTTCTCTTCTTTCAATTAGTTAGAGTTGTTTTAATTTGTTTTAATTTTTTTAGTTAGTGTTTCATCTTGTTTCATGATTAGTTAGTTTGTTACTTAATTTGTTTTGTTTTTGTGCAGATTTTTCAACGGAACCAACTCGTGCTCGGCCACCTGTGGTAAGTAAATGACAAAAACAATGCAAATCGGGTAAATACCCGTGGTGAGTAAGTGATGCAAACGTATCACATGTTATTTAATTTATTGAATGCAGCACTTTATTGTTCACACACTCACTTAGTTGTTGATATCTAGGACTGCTTTGTTGGAGTTCGGAGATCATGCTGAGCATGATTTTAATGTAGAAATATGGAAGTGTTCTTATTTTTGGAGTACGGAGTCCATGCTAAGCATGGTAGTAGTTAGTGAGATATTGAAGTGTGTTTGCTGCAGGTACATGTTTGCCATTTATTTGATATGAATGATTATGATGTATTGCAATGTTTGATGTAATTGTATCAATGTTTGCATGTAGTTACTTTCAATTTGATTTTGACTTCCATGTGAAATTTTATAATAAAAGCATGCTTCAAATGATTGTATCATGTCATTAATAGTTTGCACATGAAAATATTAAGTTATCAATGCATGCATCAAAATTCTTGTTATTGTTTGACATAGTATATTGCATGATAAATTTGATATTTTCTTCATCGTCGCATTCTGATTCTTTTTTTCTTAATTCGTTAGGATACTATTCGTAACATCATACGACAGAATGACTGCAAACCGTGAATGGATGTACCGTAGGATAGTGGACAATGAGTTATCGCATGAATATATGGATGGTGTCGATAGTTTTATTGAATTTGCAACGGCGAGTGTCAGTACGGTAGATCCCACAGGTCGGATTAGGTGTCCCTGCAAGATTTGTAAGAATAATCGATTTGTAGAACCTCATGGCGTTAGACATCACCTATACAGGAAGGGTTTTGTGAGTGATTATCAGAACTGGGCGTTTCATGGAGAAGAATTTAGAAACGATTTTGATGCACGGGTGAATGTGGTGCACGATAATCCATATACGAATTTGATATTTGATGC
The DNA here is from genome assembly GCF_984573655.1 of Nuphar pumila. Lineage (NCBI taxonomy): Eukaryota > Viridiplantae > Streptophyta > Magnoliopsida > Nymphaeales > Nymphaeaceae > Nuphar > Nuphar pumila. Next base: position 55,513,467 of record NC_143253.1, on the reverse strand, counting down.
TGCAGGAACAGAACTGGGTTCTGCTATGAGTTCTAGTGATGTAAGAACTGGCGTAGATGAAGAATCACCAAACGATGCAGCTAGTAGATTTTATGATTTACTTAAAGATGCTGATGAGCCACTTTGGAACGGTTGTGAGAGTCACACTATCTTGTCTGCAGTTCTTCAACTAATGAATTTGAAGTCCGAGTATAATTTGAGTCAATCATGTTTTGACCGTTTGTGCATGATTGTGAAGAGTATGTTGCCTAAAGATGAGAAATTGCCACAAAATTTCTATCGTGCGAAAGTTATGGTCAACGCTCTAGGTATGGGTTACAAAAAGATTGATGCTTGTCCAAATCACTGCATGTTGTATTTCAAGGAGCAGGAAAACGACATATCATGCCCGTCATGTGGGCATCCTCGGTTCAAGCCAAAGACAAGAGGCAATGGTAGCATGAGATCAAAGGAAGTTTCATACAAGTCGCTCCGCTACTTTCCTATCACTCCTAGATTGCAGCGATTGTATATGTCTTCAAAGACAGCTAAACACATGAGATGGCATGCAAATAAAGTTCGACACGATGAAAACAAGATCACGCATCATGTTGACGCTGAAGCTTGGAAGCACTTTGATCGTACTCATCAGAACTTCGCAATGGAAGTGCGAAATGTTAGACTCGGTCTATGTACAGATGGATTTAATCCATTTGGGGGTAGATCAACTCCATACTCATGCTGGCCAGTATTTGTAACTCCATACAACCTTCCACCAAGCTTGTGTATGAAACGTCCAAATCTTTTCTTGTCTCTGTTGATCCCTGGTCCGACCTCACCTGGCCAAAATCTTGATGTATATCTAAGGCCATTGATTGATGAATTAAAAGTACTGTGGGATGACGGTGTTACCACGTATGATGCCCACAAAAAACAAAATTTCAACATGAAGGCCGCTGTTCTATGGACAATCAGTGACTTCCCTGCATATGGTATGTTATCTGGTTGGAGCACACATGGGAGGTTGGCTTGTCCGTACTGCATGGAGGATTCCAAAGCTTTTAGATTGAGGCATGGAAGGAAGCCTTGCTGGTTTGATTGCTATCGTCGATTTCTACCCAGCGATCATCCGTTCCGACGTCAAAAGAATGCATTTACAGCAGGCACAACTGAAATGGAAGGTCCATCATCAAGATTGTCTGGCATAGAGATTTTAAGAAGATTGCGATACTTTCCAGATGTATTAACAGATGCCCGCAGTCCTACACCCTTCCGTGGATTTGGGAAGGAACACAATTGGACGAAAAAATCTATTTTTTGGGAACTACCGTATTGGCCGACCCTATTGATACGACATAATTTGGATGTGATGCATGTAGAGAAAAATGTGTTTGATAATGTGTTCAATACAGTAATGAATATTAAAGGAAAAACGAAGGATAATCCGAAGGCCCGTATGGATTTAAAATTAATATGTAAAAGACCAGAATTGGAACTCAAAGAGTATAATGGCAAAGTACTGAAACCAAAGGCGAAGTACGTGCTCGGACCTGATCAAATAAAACATGTATGTCAATGGTTGAGACAACTGAGATTTCCAGATGGATATGTCTCTAACATTGCTCGGGCTGTGAAGATTGACGATGGACAGTTATATGGGTTGAAGAGCCATGATTGTCATATCTTTATGCAACGATTGATACCCCTAGCATTCCATGATATGTTAGACAAACCTATATGGGGGGTATTGTCTGAGTTGAGCGGATTTTTCAGAACATTGTGCGCATCGGAGGTCATTGTATCAGATGTAAAGAATCTCGAGGACTCTGTCATCACCACTGTTTGTCTGTTAGAAAAGATATTTACGCCAGCATTTTTCGATGTTATGGAACATTTGATCATACATTTGCCATATGAACTAAGGGTTGGTGGCCCTGTGCAATATCGATGGATGTACCCATTTGAAAGGTATATGTTTTTTTATATTTGTCTCTTTAATGACAGATATTTAAAATTTGAAATGTATATTCTTGTCAGATGCATGTTCGACCTAAAAAAAAAGGTTCGTAATAAAGCAAGAGTAGAAGGCTCTATTTGTGAGGCGTACACTTTAGAAGAGATTTCAAATTTCTCATCTATGTACTTCGAACCTCATATTTCAACACGTTACACATGCCCGCCCCGTAACGATGATGGAGAACAAGTAACTGTAGCTGACAAGCTGTCGATATTTCAACGACTTGGGCATGCATTTGGTAGTTGCCGATCAAGGCTATTGACAGATCGAGAGCAAGATGCAGCACACATCTATATTCTTTTTAATTGTTCAGCGATCGACCCATACATCGAGTAAGTATATGTATATGCAACTCAATTATAAATCCTTTTATGTTCTATATGTGGATACATGGCTCGGTAATATAAGTATTTGTGGTTTGCAGACGATTTGATCTGGAGTTGCAAAGCAAAGTTTCACATCTCACTAATGCAGAAGTACAAAAAGAACGTGAAACTAAGTTTGTGGAGTGGTTGAAACAGTTGGTAAAGAAGCTAACATAAATTTTGTACTTATAAACAACACTAAGTTACTTAATTGATCGTGATCACAATAATTGTTTATGTCTGTGCGTAGGTTCGCCATGGTGATGTTAAAGATCAAGGAATATGTGATTTAGAAAATGGTCCGACCAAAGTTGTGCAATGCTACAACGGGTATATCGTAAATGGTTATCGATTCCATACAAAAGACTACGGTATAAACAAATCAACGATAAATAGTGGCGTGTGTGTCAAGGGTAGCAGCTACGGTGAAAATGAACATGATTACTACGGTGTTATAGAGGAAATAATGGAGTTGACTTACTTAGGCATGAATAACAGGGTTACGGTATTCAAGTGTCATTGGTTTGATCCAACTGCAACAAGACTCGACAAAGCTTCAGGCATTGTGGAGGTGAATCATAAATCCAGGTTTGGAACATATGAACCATTCATATTAGCCTCGCAAGCTCAACAAGTTTATTATACTTCATATCCGAGTATAAAAAAGTCAGATAGAAATGAATGGTGGGCAGTTTGCAAGGTGAAATCCAAACTATACCCCGAGTATGATCAGTTACAAGAAGATGAGTTAGCTGAAGACAGTGATTACTATCAATCAGATGATGTCTGTGACTTCGCTTATGGTCACGATGTTGCGCATGATATGCATGTCATATCTCCATTGGCTGATGAAACATTCATAGAGGAATGTGATCCAAATGATGTACCAAGTGGATGGGCAAACAATAAAGAAGAAGAAGAAGAAGAAGAAGAAGAAAGTCAAACTAGTGACGAGGAAGAATTCTCAAGCTAGTGAGCAAAATCTTATACTAGAAACCTCTATTTAAATGCATTGTAATACTTGATGTGAGTTGTATTGCAATACTTGGTGTGAATAATTAAAAATTTTATTTCAATGTATTGTAATACTTGATACGAATGATTCGAATGCATTGTAATACTTGATGTGAATGATTTCAATTATCTGAATGTATTATAATTTATGCAATTAACGAATGATTTGAATTAGTGCAATACTTGATGTCAATGATTTGAATTATTTGAATGCATTGCAATGCTTGATGTGAATGACTTGAATGCATTGTAATACTTGATGTGAATTATTTGAATGTATTGTATGACATATGTTATTTGTTAGAATATGGTTCGTGGAGGTTATAGTGGTCGCTCATCCAGTAGTAGCCAGGCTCAACCTTCATCTTCACGGGCTTCTGTGATAGGTATATCATATAACTAATTAGATGCTTGATTAGTTCAAATGCACATTCTGAGAACTTGGTGTGTATTTTTTTACAGATGATGTTGCGCCTGTACACGACCCACCTACACCAGTTGATCGCACAAGTCAACAGCCAACACAGGAAACAGGGTCTTCACAGGCTGGCACAAGAAGACTCATTCGAATAGTGTATATCGATAATCGACCGTAAGTATTTTGTTTTCAATTATTGCATATCTTTTAAATATTTTATATTGATATTTACTGTGTAACAATTCATGTGCAGCACGAGGTTTGAGCCACAAGAAGTAGTACAGGAGATTAGGAATTCACTTCTTCAACATCTACCAGGACCAGTTGCTCAATGGAAAGAGTACCCAAAGGAGGTATTAGACAGATTGTGGTCCTCATTCATGGTATACAGTTGTTCCTCATAGTTAATGTGTTTCATATTTAATTTATTTAAGCAATGTCTACTAACTTTCTGAAAATATTTGTAGGCTTCGAATCGCTTTGCAACTACGGTGGAAGAAAATGATGCAAGGAAGGTGTGGCAGAAGGTGGCTGCCAATCGATTTGCAGACATGCTGCACACTATGAAGACTGCAGCAAAAAAAGCATCTGGCGTAGTAGATGATCCATTATTGTGGAAGAGCCATGGTCCTATTACTATCAGGAGAGATTACTGGGATGAAATGTGCGATATGTGGGCGGGAGATGCATTTAAAAATCGCTCTGCGAAGGCTTCACAAAATCGATCGAAGATGCCCGAAGCCCATCTACACACAGGTGGATCTAAGACATTTGGGAGCCACCTAAAGAAAATGGTAACTCATCAATATATAATATTAATTTTATAAGTATAGTTGCAAATTTGTGTACTAAATCTTTTGTCATTTAACTTCGCAGGAAGCAGAAAAAGGAGGCAGTGTACCATATAAGGATGTGTTTGTAGAAACACATAAACGGAAGACCACGGGAGTCTTCGTATCAGAGAAGGCGAGAACGACAACGGTATGTATTAATTCTATTAATAATCGTTGCAATATATATGCAAGTCATCATAATGTTATCATTAATTATTAATGAATACTTTAAACATTATTTTGTAGGAGGCATATGAGCAACAAATGGTAGAGCGATATGGTGAAGACGCTACTCAGCATCCATCATTTGATCCTACAGCATGGGTGACTGCAGCAGGTGAACCCAAAAAAGGTCGCGTGTTCGGGTTTGGGAGTAATATGAACACTTCACCAGTTATTGGTTCTTCCAGTTACGGCTCACCAACTTCTTGCGCCGACATAAGCTCCAAGCAGCCGACTATTCTTTCCGGTGATGATGTACGCGAGATCATTAATGAATCACTGAATAACTACTTCCAATACACCGTCGCCCCCTTTCTCCGAAATGAGATCAAGGCCGCTGTTCAGGATAGGGGATCTTCGATTCCAGGTCCCTCTCAGGTATAATCACATATATAGTTTTTTTGACTATCTTAAAGCACATCTGAGCATGGTAGAATCACATATAGAGTTTTTCTAGATGCCTTAGAACACATATGAACATGCTATAATCACATATTCAATTTTTTTACTGCCTTAGCACACATATGAGCATGATAGAATCACATATAAAGTTGCTTTGCCTGCCTTAGAGCACATATGAGCATGCTATATTCACATATTCAATTTTTTTACTGCCTTAGCACACATACGAGCATGATCGAATCACATATATAGTTTTTTGCCTGCCTTAAAGCACATCTGAGCATGGTAGAATCACATATAGAGTTTTTTTATATGCCTTAGAACACATATGAACATGCTATAATCACATATTCAATTTTTTGACTGCCTTAGCACACATATGAGCATGATAGAATCACATATATATATATTTAACTTTTTGTCTGTCTTAGAGCACATATGAGCATGATAGAATCACATATAAAGTTTTTTTGATTGCATTAGAACACATATGAGCATGCTATAATCACATATTCAGTTTTTTGACTGCCTAAGAACACATATGAGCATATTATAATCACATATTCTGTTTTTTGACTGCCTTAGCACACATATGAGCATGCTATAATAACATATAGAGTTTTTTAACTGCCTTAGAACACATATGAACATGTTATATATCATTTATGATAGAATCACATATAAAATTTTTGGCTTTGCCTGCCTTAGAGCACATATGAGCATGCTATATTCACATATTCATTTTTTTTACTGCCTTAGCACACATACGAGCATGATCGAATCACATATATAGTTTTTTGCCTGCCTTAAAGCACATCTGAGCATGGTAGAATCACATATAGAGTTTTTTTAGATGCCTTAGAACACATATGAACATGCTATAATCACATATTCAATTTTTTGACTGCCTTAGCACACATATGAGCATGATAGAATCACATATAGAGTTTTTTTATTGCCTTAGATCACACATGAGCACATGATAGAATCACATATAGTGTGTAATTTATTTCATTATATTTTGTTTATCAATACTGACTGTTCTTTTCTTGTGTAGGCTGCTAGCGATAATCAGGGTAGTGGAGCTGAAGGGACAGATAAAGACAATGAACAAGAAGACGCACAAAATCTTGGCGATGATTAGAGGACTTTGTTGAAGAAGTTCTATTTTTTTTATTTTTCCTAATTGTAATTGTTGAATTGTAAATAATTAAACTTCTTAGTTTTAAGGTGGAACGATTAATTATTATAGATACTTGTTATATGAATTTTTTTGTGTGGTTTGTTTTTTATTTACAGGAAATATAAATTGTACAGGAAATATAAATTGTACAGTTCTCCGTAATTAATTTTTAAATAAATTTTTTTTTATTTTTTTTCGTTTTTGCGATGGATTAGCGACGGATGATTCCGTCGCTATTCATATTAATCTAGCGACGGCTTAGCGACGGAATTAAATCTGTCGCCACGCCGTGGTCGCCGTTTAGTACCGGCGGATTGGCGACGGAATATAGCGCTCGTTATTCCGTCGCAATTAGCGACGGACTTGGCGACGGAATTATTCCGTCGCCAGTTAGCGTCGAAATATTCGCGACGTAAGCATACTGTCGCCGCGTTGTCGCTAATCCGTCGCTAACATGGTTAGCGACGGATTAGCGACGGATTAGCGACGGAAGGTGGTCGTCGCTAATCTACTGCTTTGTTATAGTGGGATGTCAACGGGTTGGGTTTGGTTCAGACTCATGTAGTACCAAACCTAGATTTGATTTGAGATGCTGGTATTGTGTTAGGACCTGGGTCTAATCAGACCTACCATAAGAGAAACCATATCCAACTTGATATATTAGTCGAACCCCTTAAGTCTGTCTCCAATTCCAATCGGGCCTGACCCTATAGGGTTTGGTACGGGTTGGGTCAGGGTCAAATCCAACCCATTGACACCCCTATTTTTGACGTTGAAGATGTCCAACACACCAAACAATTTCAAAATCTTAAGCAATTTCTGGTGAGTTTCTTGCTGACATATTTGTATTTATTTATTTTTTTGATTTTTTTTTCAAAAAGGCACCTAAAGTTTGTGCATTAATAAAAAAGACAGCTAAGTTTTGGAAAAATTTTAAAATGCTATTAAACAATATCGTGGTTAAAAACAATTTAAAAATCTTAAGCAATTTCTGGTGAGTTTCTTGCTGACAAATCTGTAGTTTTTCGGGGAAATTTTTCAAAAAGGCACCTAAAGTTTGTGCATTAATAAAAAAGAGCTAAATTTTGGAAAAATTTTAAAAATATAACTAAAAAATATCGTGGTTAATTAAAAAGGGTTAGGAGTTTACTACCATCAACTTTAGTGATAATGTGATGTAAAATTATCATTTTATCCTCAACATCATATTGTCAAAAAAAATACACCTAAAGAAAGAAATAGGAGTATTTGAAGGGTTAACTAGTAAATTAACTCTCTTAACTTATCTTGCGTTAATGATAACCTAGGTTAAATGGATGAAAGTTTGTTTTTGATTAATGGTGCAAAAATTTAGGTGTCTTTTTAAAACAATTCAAAACTTAAGTGAGTATTTTTTAATGCCCAAACTTTAGGTGCATTTATTAAAATTTCATTTTTTTTTATTTTACAAAGTGAACTACAATGAAAAAAAAATAGCAATTATACCACCGAGGTGGTATCCCATGTGGTAAGTGGGGTCCTATGTCAAGCTGAAGGCCCAGGATCGAATCCATCTGACACATGGGCGGCTGTTGTTCTGGCAGGGGTCAGCCTAACCCCAGCTTGCGTTTCAAAAAAAGAAATCGCAATTACATCAAGAATGCTTGGAGGCACAAATCCATGTGCTACCACGTCTGATTCTAGGTCGATCAGGCTTCCTGTCCTACCAAACTGAACCCTGAGCTTATCCAGACCAACTAGAAACGGTTAGGTCTAGGCTCATCAAAATACTAAGATTCAGACAGGCCAAGCCATTCGAGTACTTGGTCATAGTCAGCGCTGTTGAGTAATGTGAGGACTCGGTAGAAGGCTCGAACATTGACTAAGGCAACCCAACGAAGTCTGATAAGAAAATTGACACTACGAGCCAAGCTCAGGCTTACTGAGCTTGAATAGGCTTTTATGCAGTCGAGCGCATGGAGCAAAGCTGGAAACTGTTTGGCAGATCAGCTTTTTTTTTTTTATAGCCAAGATCAGCTTTATCTATACCTTTAATTCCATTAAAAACCAAGTTGGTCATGATGGTGATGGTGATCATGACAGAAAATCAGTAAAGGCAGGAAGATATATAATACTCCAATCACAATCCTCACACAAAAACATACAAGTAAAAAGCTATGTTTGGGTGCCTTGTGTTGGGACCGAAATAAGGTTTTCATGTGTTGCCAAAACAAGAAGTTAGGATTCATGGTATTTCCAATTTCACAAGATGTTCGGGAGCTCATTGTCGGTTTTAAGTGGATTTGACATTCGGAAAATGACCACATTGTACCACAAAAATGATATGTTTCTTGAAATGCCCTATAATTTTCAAAAATTCATCCCATGCTCAATATCACAAATGCCTAGCGTTAAAAGGACCTTTTTACCCTTTGTATGACCGGACCACCTAAGGTTTGCGCGATATATCGATCTGCTCATCGGCTATCCCAAACTCACACATTTTTTTCAGACCTCGTGAAGTTTGCATAACCAAATTTGTGAACGTCCTATTAAACTGAAACCTCAAAACTTCGTAAATGTCATACTAAATTCGCATATATATATATATATATATATATATATATATATATATATATATATATATATATATATATATATATATATATACACGAAATTTGTGAGATATAGTATGAATGTCATGTTAATATCACGTAAGTTCACAAATATTGTACTAAATTCACATATATAACATGAAATTCGAGAAACATAGTGCAAACCTTATGTTGTACTAAATTCACATATATAATATGAACTTTGTGAAATATATTGCAAACTTGCTCTAGTAACTGATTCTCATGGAGACCTGCAAATATGTGAGGATCCGCACGAATAATATGTTGCAAATTTCTATGAAGTCCGCACTCAGAAAAGAAGTTTGCAAATGGGTACTAACTTCGCAAATCATGTCATTGTGAATATGCTCTTTATATGCAGATTTTTTGACAAAGTTGTGAATTTTTTGAAATATCGCAAATATTAGGGATGAATACAATACACATTTTCTTCTTGTTTGTGGTTTTTTGTATGAACATTAAATGCAACCTTCATTATTTAAAACTCGATTGTTGCATCCCATGGCCATTTTTGTATAAACTACAGTTTTTGTGGTCCCTAATGTCCTTCCCCCGACAACAATTTCTGGTGACTATTTTTAGTGATTCATCGACGACACTTCATCGTCCAATTTTTCAAAATCACCAACAATGAATTTTTTCGATAAGCACATCTTTAACAGTTGAACATGTTATTTTTTTTTTAAACAACTGCTTGAATCTGTTATTTTTTTGAAACATTGGCATGAGTTAGTTATTTTATAGAATAACTGCATATTTTTTTAGTTATCTTTGCATGTTCAATAGCCCGTTCTATTTTTTTCTTTGATTGAATTATTTACGTGTGAGTGTATCTGTGATTAAATGTTGTGTATCTTGTATTAAAAACATGATTAGGGTACACTCTTTGTTTTTTTTTTGTTTCCTTATCGGTTTGAGTTTCTTTGCATTGTCATTAGGCAATTTGGTTTGTTTTTTATGTTCTACCTCTGTTGCCTGCCTATTTTTTTATATTCCATGTGTTGTTATTGTTGAAAATTTTGAATTTGTTTATTGCAATATGGTGACTGAGAATACTGACTCGAAGGGGGCCACACCCACAACATCTGATAATGTTGGAACACAGCAGAAAAAGAAAAGAAAGAAAAATTATATATTGGGTGATAGTTCGTATTATGAATTATGAAGTAGGCTTGACACAAAGGTAGAGAGGGAACCTACTCCATTGCCAAAAGCCTGGGTGTTTGAGATTTTCTACAGAAAATGCAGCATCAGTAAGTTGAGACCCAGAAATCTTCATTCAAACAAGTAACAACTAACACTGTTAATATTGGCCAAACCAGCAAACACTTGAAGTGCAACCCAAATCTAAGAATTAATGTAAAAAATTTGTTGATGAGTTTGTGGTCACATTCATGTCTCCCATCTTTAAAGCATCTAAGAAGTGAGTGGAGGACTCAGTGGTGAAAAAGTTTCATCCATTAGTTGACTCTAAAGTTATTGCTAACTTTAATCTCCAGGTAGAGAAAGCTGGAGATGCGGCCACCTGCAGTGGCAATTGTGAGATGGAGACAGTACCTCAACAAGGGAAGGATGTGAATCTTAAGGTTGAGGTTAATGTGAAGGGTCCTCAAGAAGTAGAGGTGAGTGAGGCTTATTAGGAAGTGCAGGTGAGTGAGGGTCCTTTGGCTGAATCGGATGCTCAGCCAAAGGTGGTTAAGGTTGTGGTGGAGAGTGCACGTGATTGAATGCAACAAAAAACAAGGTCGGGTGCTCAGAGGAGGTCACAACGAGGAACAAGGTCTGGTGCTCATGGACAAGTACTTTGTTCATTTGTTATTTTGTATATATATTTTTGTAAGATGTGTAATCATTATCAATTTTATATTCAATCAATGATTAAATTATCATATATATATATATATATATATATATATATATATATATATATATATATATATTGCAATTCAATCTTTAAAATGTTATATCTCTGTGTGTATAATTAAATTATCAATTTGACTGATTTTAACAAAATTAATTATGATTATAGGATCTATAGTCTCAAGATTCAAAGGATCCAACAAGCTACATGTACTAGTTCTATTGGTTCCAAACATGTGTGATTTATTGTAATGCCCCAAAATCCTTGACCCAAAATTTTACGTAAAAAATTGAAAATTTTTGTTTCTGATTTTCAATTAGTCGAAATACAGAATATTTCAACTAGACAGTAAGGTCGAATGACTCCAGGCAGGTCACAAGAAAACATTTTTCAAAAATCAGAACACATTCAAATAACCATAGTAAAAAACTGCTTATTTTAATATCAAAGTTTTAAATATATATATATATATATATATATATATATATATATATATATATATATATATATATATATATATAACTTCTAAAATGTTTAGGATTCAAAATGAAACAAAAGTATTCTAAAATGGCCCTCGGATGTGAAAGTTTTGGGTCTGAATACTGCCCTTGCCTCACCCTATCTCTTGTTCTTTACTCACCTAAAATTTTATAAAACAGGGATTAGACTTGTGAAAACCAGGTAGGTATCCTATCAATTCCAGGTAAAAAGCATAATATTTAATATTTATAATACTGTATTAACAAACCTAAAAGTCATAGTGAATGTAGATTATACCATTCAGATATCACAGTAAATCAACCTATGCAACAATGTGAACATGAAGATCTTATGTTTCGATAATTAACCCCCAACTGTAGGTACTAAGAGGGGTAACTTCGAGTCGCAACTGAGACCATACAGAAGTTTATTATGCTATGTATTTTAATATCCTGCATGATTAACTAACTCTGTAACTCCACAGGGGCCAGTCCAATGACTGAGAGAGAAAAATCACCCTAGGCCACAAACAAGGATGCATCCTAACAATCTGCGAAAGTTCATGAAAACTACCAACTTCGGATATACATGTGGTAGATTTTGTCCTGTATCTTTGATGACAAGAGACGTCGAGTCATTGCCACTCGAGGAGCCTATTAACAATAATATTTGTCAGAGTTTGTACCACCTACCCTCTCCAAGATAAGCCTAGACCTGAATGGGAAACAAAGAGTTTTCTTTCTTAGCAAGTGTTTTATTATTGTTTTTGCCTCTTTTAGGCATTCCAGTGCATCAATGGCCCGCATACCTCATCTGGGTAGCCAATACTTTATGATACAATTATATGTTCCCTCTCATTAAGTATTGCTCTGGCCCTTTTGGCAATTAGGAGCACATCACATATGAAGGCAGATACCTTTGCTTGTATGAGCACTTCGCCTAAGAAGGCAGATCCCTTTAAATGTCTATGTATGTATGCATTATTTTATCTTATAGTATTTCTTTGGCACGTTTGGCCTTTACGAGCACTTCGCCTAAGCAGGCAGATCCCAGTCATCATATTTATCATGCATACAATCAAAACATCACACACCACGCAAAATTTAAGTTGCACTATAGAGGTTTCTCGAACCTTGGCTCCATTTTGAGCCGTATTCATTCATGCTCATCAATAATGGCCTTTACATAATTACACATGCATGGTCTGTACGGTTTCACGAACCCTATTGCAATATTATTAAACTATTCATGTAAATTATGATTTCATGCATGCGAGCACAAGATAGTACATGCGAACATAAATTCTTTTTAAACTATCGCATGAGAACACGGATGATCATGCATATATTTTTAGATTTTATTCATACTATTTTATGCATGATTCATAGAAAATATCGTTAGTTTCAAGAAATTGCTTTAAAATAGAAAATATAAGAAAATTACATATTTTAAAGCTTGCCCTGCATTTTTTAGTGTTTAGTTTAGTTTAGGATTTTTTCCAACTTGTAGTTTAATTAGATTAGGAGTTAATTAATTAATTTTAGTTAGTTTAGAAGTTTTACTTTTTGAAAAACATGTTTTCTAGAGAAGACCTTTTTTGAAATTTTTAAAAACTATCCGGACTTCCATAGAAATCGTGTAAACCTAATATAAATAGTATGTTTTCAGCATAAACACACATTTTTACCTTTGAGAAAAATGCCCCCCTCTTCTGCCTCTCTCTCTTCTTTATTCTCTCTTCTCTCTCTCTTCCAACTGGTTCCTTCCCTGTTCTTCCTTTCTTCTTCCACTTCTTCCTCTTCTTCTCTTCTTCTAAACCCTTTCATCGTCGGTATTTTCATTGTTTATTTGTCGGGGAGGTTCGTGTAGCTAAAAAAAAAGTCATCTTCTTCTTCTCAACCCTTTCGTCGGAGGTAAGCCGCAAGGTATACTTCTTCTATCCCTTTTTCGTAGTCTTTAGGATCGTGGCAAGCATTGTTTTTTTTTTTATTCACCCTCATCGCATATAGCATGATTCAACTTTTGCTTTATTTTATTTACACCATATTGCATATAAAATAATCCAGTTTTTTTAATATATAGTCTCTTTCTTTTCTTGCTTTTTGCTTAATAAGTTAGATTAGATTTCTTTATAGAGTTTTGTAGTTTCAATTTTAGAGTAGATCTTAAATTTGTTTTTCTATAGAAAATGTGGCATTGTGGGCTTTTAATATAATTTGTTTGGAGTCATTGAATCAGCATATGGTCTGGTTGAAGAAACATTAAACCAACATGATCTGCATGAATCACAGATCACGCTAGTTTAAAATTTCTTAAGTCGGGTTTGTGTGAAATTTGGAAACAACCAGTGTGAAATCTCATTCATTCTAGTTGGGTTTCGAGTGACGATTGAATGCAGTTCATGTACACCAGAACAAATCGTGTCATGTCTAACTGAACCTGCAGATATAAAAATATTATTTTTATGTTGGCACGGATAATAGATTATTCCTCTTGACAGGTGTACTGCGTGAGAATCAAATCGTGCAGTTTTTCTTTGACTACATAAACAAAGATAGTGGCTGCATCATTGAGTCAGGTCGATAAGTTAGTTAGTCACATAGCAGGTTTAATCGAGTGTTAGTTGATGTTAGCTGAAGTCAAAATAATTTTTGTTTCAATTTGTTTATCAACTAATGTTTAGCATCTATTTTTTTTTTTTTGTTCATTGTTTAGATTACTTAGTAGTAGGTAGTTGTTGCTCTTTATTAATCCATTATTAGGTAGATCATTACTTTGTTTTTCTTTTCTTTGTGGGTGATGATTTTGTTTAGTTCACATATTCTTGATTTAAGGTTAGTTATGAATTAGTATAATCCATAATGTGTTATCGGTTTGCTTAGGATTAGTTATTTCAATTGATGAACCAGATACACGTGAATTTATTTGGCTTGTTCATCAATGTGTTCATGTGTTTCTTCTTATTTGATCATAGTTAGTTGCATAGCGTTTAATTAGTTAGTTTATACTTGTTCAATTAGTTTGTTTCATAAATTGATTCTTGTTCATTAGTTAGTATGTTTAGCTAATTTGTCTTTTAGTAGTTTGTGACAACTTAGTTCTTTTTAGTTAGATAGTTAGTTTTATTATTTAGTCTTATAATGGGTTGTTATTTCATGCTAGTTTACTTCATGCTTTTGTGATTTTTGTTCGTACTAACCTTCAATTTTTGTGTAGTTTTTCTTCTTATTTTTGTGTTTTATCTTTTTATTCTTGCAGGAAAGCATTCAGACATGCAGTGAGCCTTCAAACAAGCCCCTGAAGAGCCCTCTGAGGTCCCCAAAAGGTCCCCTCAAAAGGCCCTTCAGGCCCCTCAGGGAGCCCATAAAGATCAGTGAAGGAGAAGTAGAAAAAGACAATCAAGGGACAAGAAGCTCCAAGCACTGAAGACATTTTCTTTTCTTTTTAGCTTAGGCTTTTATTTTATTTAATTCAATTCAATTTGAGTTTGTAATAAGGCCACTTAATTATTTTGATTTGTTTAACCCCTCCGCAGAGGGACGCACTCTTATTTAGTTAATTAATTCTTTTATTTTTTTTCAAAGCAATAAAGAGTAGCTTAGTTATTTATGGAATACAAAGTATTTTTCCCATTACCTGAAATCGACCCGGACTCCACTACTCATGTGAGCCAGTTTTTATGATTTGATGCATGGTTTGCACAAACATTTTTACTAAAAAAATTGTTTTAAAATACTTTATTGAAAAAGTTGCATCAAATTTTTGGCGCCGTTGCCGGGAAATGATGATTAAAATATGAGTATTCACTTTATTGTCATTGTGTGTTCTCGTTTACTTAGGTTGCTAGTTTTTTTTTTGTTCTTTGTTTAGGATTGCTAGTTTCTTTTTCTGTTTAATTATTTAGGATTGCTAGTTTCTTTCAGTACTTAGGATCTAGAACCATGTATTTGCAAACCTTAGATATCATCTTACCTTTCTTGCATGACCCACCTATTAGGCTTCCCCTAGGAGGTGATTGCGCATGATTGTTACCGTGCTCTTAGTTTATTTTTTGGAAGATATTTGTTGGGTGTAATTGTGTGGTGTTGTGTTTATTGCTTTTTAGTTTTCTTTTTCTTTACCTGCTTTGTGGTTTGTTGTGGTTTGGTCACTCTGCACGTTAATTAGGTATAAAACCAACCATTAGGACAGTTGCTGCATTGGTCTACTCTCAGGTGCATGCAAGGGTGATGCTCGCTTGACCCCGAGCTTTCTAAGTTAGTTGAGGACCCCGAGTCTCTTATTAGGAGAGCCCGCAGACCCGACCCCATGGCTGAGGATCAGCAATTGACCCATCCTCTTAGGGAGTACTTCATTCCCAATGCTTACACTCCCACCTCCTGCATCACGAGACCTGATGTAAGAGCAAACCAATTTGAAATCAAGGTCAGTGTCATTCAAATGTTACCATCCTTTTATGGCCTTAGCAACAAAGACCCCTACTGTTATCTTGATGAGTTCCTCGAGATCTGCTCTACGGTGCGGATCAATAATTTTGAAAATGATGCATTGTGGTTGATGTTGTTCCTGTTCTCCCTCAAGGACAAAGCCAAGCACTGGTTGAAGGCCTTAGATATGGTTCAAATTACCATTTGAGAATGCATGTAGCAAGAATTTCTCAAGAAATACTTCTCAATTGGTAAGATGAATCAGTTTCAAAAAGCCATCACCAGCTTTTCTCAGATTGAAGGAGAACAATTCCATGAGACGTGAGAGAGGATGAAAGATCTTCTTTGGAAGTGCCCCCACCACTAGGTGCCTCGTTGGCAACTGATGCAATACTTTTATGATGGTCTGATCGAGAAAGACAGGTAGATGGTTGATTCTTCGTGTGAGGGCACGTTCATGTCCAAGAGCTAGGACGAGGCATGGTCCATATTCAAAACGTTGAGTGGAAATGCTATGCACCATGCCCTATCCTCGAGACTTGATAGGACCATATCTATTTCTAGTGGTTCTAAGAAGGGAGAGATTTATGATGTTGGGTCCGAACATGAATTGCAAATCAAAGTGGACGAGTTGATCAGGAAAGTTGATCAATTACTGGCCAACCCAGCTTCATTAAATCACATAGAAAAAGTGTGTGAGCTATGAGCTAGCCCTGCACACTATTTTTTGAACTGCCCGATAGCGCTACTCTAACATGAAGTTGTTCATAAGCAAATGAATGTTACCTAAGGTTTCGCCAGACTGATGCACGATCCATATGCACCCACCTATAACCTGGTATGGCGAAACCACCCCAACTTTACGTGGAGCAATCTACAAGCCATATCTCATATGCCTTCTCAGATACAGGCTAGACCAGGTAACTTCTCACAAGGTAACCCATGTCCCACTTTCCCTGAGGCCCTCCCAGCTTAGCTTGCCTTCTCCTTAAGAGCCCTCAACGAGTCAATCCTTTCAAAAGAAGCTTCTTGAAGCCTTCTCTGATATCCAGGACAACCTCAGTTCTCATACGCAGTCAATAGTGAAGCTAAAGACCCAGATGGGACAATTGGCTGAGGCCTTGAGTAGGCGAAGTGAAGGAAGCCTCCCAAGTCTGTTTGTTGTCAACCCGAGGGGTAAGGAACTCATGCGCCATGGCCTGCATCTCACAGAGTCTCATCAAGAGCAGGCTAACTTTGTTACGACCCTTCAGAGTGGGAAGGAACTCCACCCTATTCAGAAGAAGACTGAAGAGCCCAAAGATAGACCCATTAACTAGTTGATTTCTCCTACCAAGCCCAAGGAAAGCGAGCAGGGCCCACGGCTTGTGCCTTCTCTTTTATATATTTCTAGAGTCTCATTTCCTCATGCCTTAGTAAAATCAAATGATTTTGGCAAGCAAGGGGCCAGAATGCATGAAATGCTTGACATATTCAAGCATGTTCACATAAACCTCTTTCTGCTTGACACCATCCAACAAGTGCCCGCCTATGCAAAGTTTCTTAAAGAACTTTGCACCCAGAAAAGAAAGTCAAGATTGATGCTCAATAAGATCATCCTGATTGAGAAGGTGAGCTCAGTGTTTCGACACCAAGCCTCACCTAAACTAAAGGATCCCGGGCATCGATCATCTCTTGTGTAATAGGAAACATGATCATCGAGCATGCATTTCTCGATCTTGGGGTAAGTGTGAATATATTGTCGGGTTTCCTATATGACACTTTTGAGATTCGGGATTTAAAGCCCATGACAACCATCTTTCAGTTGACTGAAAGGTCTACCAAGTTTCTCCAAGGAATCTTAGAAGATGTGTTAGTCAAGATCGATGACTTTTATTTCCTTGTTGATTTTCTCATTTTAGATATGGAGGACACTGATGTCGCTCACCAGACCCCCATCATTCTTGGCAGACCAACATTGGCCAATGTCAACGCTCATATTGATTGTCGTACTGGGGAGATGAATGTTTCTTTTGACAACAGACGTTTGCGCATAAATATTTTTTATGTTGCCACGAGAGTGACAGAAAATGATGAATGCTTTCATGTAACGGGCGTTCAATGAAAGCAATTTGATCCGCAGTTGGATGATTGTATAGGTAGATATTTGGTTTATGGCTCGCCATCTTTTGAGAATAGTCTTCATATAGAGACTAAGCTCGTTCTTAGCTTGCTAGAGAGCCATTGCAGGGTCTAGAGGGGTAAAGTTAAAGGAAATGTTATGGGCAGGGTCATAGATGAAACCATTTTCCTCAAACCTCCTGATTGAGCATGAATTCACATATATTGATCTCATGGACGATGAAGGGTCACCAGAGATCCTTCTGGATGAAGACATAAAATTTAGCGCTTTATGGAAGGCAACCCATATTAGTGTTGTGTTATTAATAGTTTTGTTGTTTTTCTGTCATTTTCTTTGTTTCTGAGCATGAATGTTAGAGCATGTATGCATTGTATTTTGTGCATTTTTATGAGTTGTAAACATTGAGATCAGTGGAATCTATGCAAAGCCAGCACAGTGCAGCATCAGGTAAGATTCTACAGTGTGGATCAGGTGACTTCTACCACTTTTCTCTTATTTTTTTTTGTTTCTCATGTGCATTCATATAGTTTCATGCAAGCATGGGGGAGTGTCACTAAGGACAGTGTCATTCAAGCATGAGGCAGGGTGTAGTTTGCACAGATCTAGAAAATATGAGGTTATTTATGTGGATTTCAAAGAAATGATGATAGATGCATGTTAGAGTTTATTTTGAATTACAAGTATGAAAATTCACAGTGTATTTTTAAAAACTAAGCAAATGAACAACATTGAAAATAAGAGCTCAAAAAGTGAAAAAGAGCATATGTTTAGTTGTTTGATCTCTTTGTATTCCCCAGTAGTTGGGCTCAGACACAAGTAAAAGTGTTTGATTTTCATGTCAAAAAGGATAACAAAGGAAGTCACTTCTTTGTCTAAGTTAATATCTGTGGCCTATTTTTTTTGAGCAAGTAGAGCCTGAAGGGTGCAACAAGAATTTCTCAAGAAATATTTTCCAATTGGTAAGACGAATCAGTTTCAAAAAGCCATCACCAGCTTTTTTCATATTGAGGGAGAACAATTCCATGAGACGTGGGAGAGGATGAAGGATGTTCTCTCGAATTGCCCCCACCACCAGATGACTCGTTGGCAACTGGTGTTATACTTTTACGATGGCCTGACCGAGAAGGACAGGCAGATGGTTGATTCTTCGTGTGGGGGCACATTCATGTTTAAGAGCGGGGATGAGGCATGGGCCCTGTTCGAAACATTGAGTGAAAAATCTATGCACCATGCCCTATCCTCAAGACTTGATAGGACTACATCTGTTCCTAGTGGTCCTAAGAAGGGAGGGATTTATAAAGTTGGGTCTGAACATGAATTGCAAATCAAAGTGGACCAGTTGATCAAGAAAGTTGATCAATTATTGGCCAACCCAACTTTATTAAAACATGTAGAAAAAGTGTGAGCTATGGTTGATATTTTGAAATGATCTTTTTAAAACAATTATTTTCAATAAAACTTTGGAAAATCGTCAACCAAAAGTATAAAAACCGACTTTCCACAAAGTGGTAAGTACGGGTCGAATCCTCAGAGAATGGGAATTAATCAGAACATTTCTTAAAATTTAATTTATTAATTACAAATATCAATGTACAATTACACAACTAATTAAATCAAAATAAAAACAACTTGAAATAGCACTCCAGTCTTCAATTGCACGCTAGGGGTGTTTTGGTCTTTTCACCACTTAAACGATATTTGCACTTGAACAAAGAATCCTGGAAAAAATGAAGATGCCTTTCAACCTAAAATGAAGAAAAATACAAAGTTAGTATTCTATCCTAACAATGAAAACGATAAATAAAACTAAGTCTAATTTTACGAAATTAATAAAACAAATGCTAATTATCAGACAATAATTAAATAAAATACTAAACTAATTCTAAAATTAACTAAATTAATTCTACTAATGCTGTATGATGATTATGCAGCTCCTAAAATGCAGAAATTACTGAAAACAGGTCTAAAATGCCGAAACTAAGGAAATTACAAAAATGCCCCTAACTAGTGTAAAATAGATTTCTGACAGGTTATCGAAAAACCACTGTTTGACAGAGAAAACGAGGTTTGATTTTCCCGAAATTTATTCTGTTCTGTAACTAACAGATTAAATAATCTGACAGTTTTTACAGAATGAAAAAAAGATATCTGGAACTCCATATATAAGCGTTTCAAAACTGGGAAAAATCAGGATATCGAAAGTCCTGTAATTTTAAAAACCAAAAAAAGCGGTTTTCGCAAAACACTTAAAAATCAGATCAAATCAACTCCGAAATAGATGAAATTTGGTCTGCAGTTAGCTAACACGTCAATAAAGTGAACATAAAAAGAATTTTTGGTAAACTTGAAATTTTTGCACATAAAATAACGCTTGTGCGACAGGGCAAAAATAGGGTTTTTCTTTGAATACACTATTCACTTTATAAATCTATTTAAACTCTAAAAAATGCAAATTAAACCTAATGCAATCTAAATGACACCGAATGACAATGTATATGCTACTAAATAATGCACTATCACTACATGAATTAAAGAATAATCGTAAATTGCAAACTATGACTAACACTACTAAATTAACGATGCAAATGCACTTAAGCTACTCAATGAAATGCAAATCTAATTAACTATATTAAATACTAAATAACTATGAGTCAAATAAGCACAATGCACAACTCACACACACGAAACAAATACAATTTACGCACACACACTTCTACACTATACTAAATCAAATAACTAAACTAATTAATCTAAAATCAAAATAAATAACACCTAAATGAAATTAAATCCACTAAAGAACAAAGGCTGCAGGTTTAGGATAGGGTTAGGGTTAGGTTTACTCGGTTGACTCAACTAGGCTCGGTTTTGACTTGACTAGGTTTGGGTTGGCTTGGGTGAGCTCGGTTTGGGTTAGGTTGGGTGAGATAGGCTCGGACTGAGGTTGACTCGACTAGGCTTGACTCGACCTAGGTTTGACTTAACTAGGATTCGAATTGGGTTAGGTACACGGCACACCTAACTAAGTCAACTAGGTTGACTAGGTTAGGTTAGGTTTCAATAGGTAGGTTCGGTGGACTCAAGGTTGGGTGAGGTTTGGTCTATGATTTGACTTAGGCTAGACTCGGTTTTGACTAGGTTAGGTAGACTCGGTTAACCTAAGCTTAGGTTAGGTTTGGACTAAGACTTGACTATGGTTAGGTCTTGGTTTGACTAGGTTCGAGTTGGGTTAAGCAGGGCTTAGGTTTGACTCTACGAATTACACACTTAAAAGGTAAGACCTAATTAAGACTTAGTTAATTAAGAACCTAATTCTGAAATAGGGTTAATATACTTAACTAAATTAAATAAGTATAAATCTAGACTCACTAACTATGGACGGTTTGAGGATTAAGAAAGAATAAATGCTCAAAGATGATTTTAGGAAAGTGTAGAGATTCAAAAATCGTCCTTCTAATGGGGAGTTACAACCTTTTAATTAGCTTTAAAGTCAATTTGGAAACTTGGATCAATGCAATTTCCCAACCCAAGGTAAGTGATAATATTTAATTGCTATTAGTTCCTTTTTGAGAAGCCAAACCGTCCAACCTAGATAGATACACGATTTTGGCTTTCCAAACAAGAAATTAAGTGCAATTAGTTCTTTCTTGAAACCATAAACACCCACTTTGGAAATCGAATTGATTTTCAAAATCCCTTTTCAAAGCTC
The DNA here is from genome assembly GCF_984573655.1 of Nuphar pumila. Taxonomy (NCBI): domain Eukaryota; kingdom Viridiplantae; phylum Streptophyta; class Magnoliopsida; order Nymphaeales; family Nymphaeaceae; genus Nuphar; species Nuphar pumila. The sequence continues at coordinate 55,491,823 of NC_143253.1, read as the reverse complement.
AATTCGTAACTCCCTATTAATAGGCAATCAAAACTTAATTCCTTTTTTAAATACCCCACACGATTTTTAAAACTTAGCTCTTTCCAAAAAATTTCCAAACTTCAATGCATTAATTGCCCTCCTTCCTAAAATTCGCCAACCCTAATTTAAGACTTTCTAAACTAAAGAATTTAAACCTACCTAGGGTAATGAAAAGACCTAATTGAAAAACACGATTTTCTAGAATTAAATGCTACCCTAATTCCAAAACTTACTTAAATGACTCCTAAAAACGGCTAAGGCAATAAACCCTAATACATTGAATGTAGACAACCTAATAACTCTACCTAATTGCAATTAAATCCTACCTAAAATAGCCTAGAGCTCAATTAGAGCTCTAATGGCTGCCGCCCCTCCTTGGGGAAGAAGAAGACCTAAAAATAAAATTGATTTATGCAATATAAAAAAAAAAATCTAAACTATGCAATTTATAACAAAAAAAAAAAAACATTTCTAGTAACAATTCTAATTGAATAAATGATCTTATGCAACTAATTATACTACTACAAACCACACTAACGAAATAAAATGCTGGACTTAAATATTAACGAAATAAAATACTAACATGAAATACAAAATCTATAACTTAACTAAAAAACGATAATGGCGAATCCAAATTAAACTAAACTAGGAAAATCGAAAATGCTAAATCTATTTCTAATATATTATCTAACTTCAATAAACATGAATTAACAAGTTACACTATTGAAAAACTAAAAATCTAGATCAACCTACAGCCGGCTGAACAAAATTACATAACAAAAGGCTAGAACTTGACTTTTTGATGAAACGCCTACAAAACTAAAACATCAAAACGAAATTGGGCAAGACCCAAATACAAGAACTTGATTAACACAACCTTAACTAGACTGTTAACAGCAAAACAAACAGTAGGCCACACGAATCACACAATGGACTCACACACATTCAACGAAAATGCAAAGATCGGCTAGAATAACTCTAGCCGATTTTTTTTCTTTTTAAAAAAAAATGAAAGCAAAACAAGATACTATCAAATCCCATAAATAAAATGAATCAAAATAAAATTTTATAATTGGATTTTCTGCAAAAACACCACAATGAAACACGTTGGAAACAAAAATCCAAATCGGCTAAAAAAACCTCTAGCCGATTTACATATTTTTAGATAAAAACGATGGAAAAACACAAATCAAATACATGATCAATGAAAGAAAACCAAATCTAGCGTGCTGGTCTATGCACGAATGCTACTCTAAGGTTGAAACAAAAAGAAAAACAAGAAACACACAGAAAAATAATAAAATAAAATCAACACACAATTCGGTTTTAGCTAGAAGAGAAGGAAGAAGATGACCTACTTCTTGGGTGATCCGACGACCAGGGGGATGAAGAAGAGCGGACCGTGGCTTGATCTTGACGTCCCAAACGGTTCGAGAATGCTGAAACTTCACCAAAAACAGCACTTTTGTAGCTGCTACACGTTGAGATCCACCGAAGATGGAGTATGCGCCGATTCTCGATCGGAGGGTGTAGAAAACCGGATGGAGGTAGGGCCGGCTCACCTTGTTGGTGTGTTTCGCACTCCCACACAAGGTTAGTAGTTTCCACCTCTGTTACACCTGCAAAAACACAGAAAAATGGTGAAAACACAGCAAGGAAAAAGAAAGAAATGCAAAGAAATCACAAGAGAGATCGAAATATGCTTGGAACCCAAGCATAAACCGGTCTTCAATGGCCAAAACGTGGGAAAATGGAAGGGAAGGAGGTGCTAGAGCTAGAGGCACTGCAGGGGGTGTCAATCCAAGCCAAAGACGCCTAGGGTTCCTCTAAAAAATCTATTTATACTTTTTTGGAAGTTCAGAAACAGGGTTAAAAAAAACTATTTTGCTAGGCGCCACTTTCTGGGGGGGTTTCTGCAAAACTTTTTGAAATGGATATGGATAGGCGTGTGGGTTGGATTTTGGGCTTTCTAAGGGTTGATCCAAAGCCCAAATAACCTAATTGGGTCGGATATGGATCTGATCCACCTCGAAATCCATGCCCAAACACTGAAATAGCCATAACTCTCTCATTTTAACTCTGATTTTTCTGAAATTCGAACCATAACCCCTTACTATCAAAATACATCTAAACATGGGTTTAAAACCTTAAACATGTTACAAAATGCATGAAAAACTTATTAACATGATGTGCATTTCATGCATCATCAAATACCCCCATGCTTGAATGTTTGTTAGTCCCTTAACAAACCCTAATTATGCTATGCAACAAAGACAAGAAATGCTAAGCATGAATGCATAATACTAACTCACTTTCGTAGGAATCACGGTTGCATTTAGCGTATGCAACAAGCCCTTTAAACCCCTGGCTTACACCAGTGGATGAGTAAGGTCTCGTGAGGGTTTGCAGAGATGCTACCCACAAACATCAATGAAATACGAGGATGATTTTTCAAAAATATTAGGCTCTTAAGAATGCAGTTGGAACAAATATTTCATGTAATTGACATTCACAAGACAAGTTTAAAAATCTCATGCCACCACAGTAAAAATTCTTTTTCCTTCACTTTTCTAATATTGTAGCTAGTTTATGATTTTTCTCAGAAAGTCAAGTATTCTCATGTTTTACTCATTTATTCTCACTTGTATATTTTCTGCACAGTAATACACCTATATGCCTAAGCAATGAAAATTTTCTCATTCAGCACATTCTTTTTCTTTCATTTTCACTCTTTTTTTTTCGACTTTGTTCTCTTGATCATTCTTCTCATATGAGCACTATTTCGAATAGTCAGTTTTCGTGACCCGTGTAGCGAGCTTTGGGTCAGTGACTCCCAGGCCGGCCGACCGACCTTAGGGCACTAGATACAAAGTATCCCTCAGACTTAATTGCTCGAGTCACTAGACCTTCTATTCTAATAGTTTACGTATAGTCTTCCTCTCGTCATGTGCAATGTCTCTATCTCTTAGGCTTTCTATGCAGTCCATGTAACAAGCTTTCGAACCGGTGGCTCCCAAACCAGCTGGCTTTGGGGCACCAGGTGTAAAACACCCTTCAGATTCTACTTACTCGAACTACAAAGGCCACAGATATCAACTAGATAAGAGGATGATTTCCTTCATTATCATTTTCGTTAAGAGACTCAAACATTTCATCTCGTGTCTGAGTTCTACTACTAGAATTCACGAAGACATCAACAACTAAACGTAGCTCTATTCTTTTTTTTTTAACTCATTTTTCAAAAACATCTTTCCATTGCTTATTTCTTTCACAAAACACACTGTGCATACTTATACTAAAGTGATTCAAAATTTTCTAACAATCAAATACTATCTTTTCTTTGAATTTTCTCATAAATAACTACTCTATTTGACTCAGTTCAGGGAAAAAAAAATCACTGAGCTTAAAAATTTATAAATTGTTAGATTATGCCAAAAACAATCATATATGCTACAACTTGTTCTCAAATGCCTATTTTAATTACCAGTCATAAAAAAAAATTTGAAATATTTGTGTGCATGCATCTAAACCACCACCCCCCATGCTTGAATGACATTGTCCCTAGTGGCATACAAAATAAGTAAAACTGCAAAGCAAATGCACACTAAAAGACCATAAGATGAATATGGGAGAAAGGATAGATACAACCTGATCTGCTCTGAGCTTCAGAATTTGAATTTCATCTGATCTTTGAATTCTTTGAAAGCTCTGCTTTGTACCTGGTAACTGATACACTAAATGTTAGATTCATCCTGCATAGATCAAAAACAAATGTCAGCACAATTGAGATAAAATACTGAATAAAGAAAATACTGAAATGAAAAACAAACTAATGTACATATGATACATCCCTCTGGTCGAATCCTCATGCCTTCGTGAGATGCACTATCTCACACTCACCATCCTGCAAGGCATCTGAAATGAAGGGCTTCAATCTTTGCCCATTTACCTTGAATGTACCTTGGGTCATAGGATCGAATAATGTCACTGCTCCATGGGGAAATACTTCTTTCACAATGTAAGGACTTGTCCATCTCGATCTCAACTTCTCTGGGAATAAATGCAAACGAGAATTGTATAACCACACTTTCTGCTCTGGCTCAAACACTTTCCTGGCAATATGCTTATCATGAAACGCTTTTGTGCGAGCTTTGTATAATTTGGCATTCTCATACGCATCATTCCTGAGTTCCTCTAATTCTGAGAGCTGGAGTGCTCTCTCTTTGCCAGCCTAGGTGAGGTCAAAATTCAATTTCTTGATAGCCCAATACGCTCTATGCTCTAGCTCGACAGGAAGATGGCATGCTTTCCCGAATACAAGGTGATACGGGGACATGCTAATGGGAGTCTTAAATGCAGTTCTATATGCCCAAACTGCATCATCTAAGCGCTGGGACCAATCCTTGCGGTCCGGGCGAACTGTCTTTTCTAAAATTCGCTTAATCTCCCTATTGGACACTTCAACCTGTCCACTAGTCTGCGGATGATATGGAGTGGTGAATCTATGATTGACAGAATATCTTCTCAGCAGAGAAGCTATCTGTACATTCCTAAAATGCTTGCCACCATCGCTAATCATCGCACGTGGCACACCAAAATGACTGAAAATGTTGTGCTTAATGAACTTAAGCACTACTCTATGATCATTGGTCTTGGTTGCCACAGCCTCGACCCATTTGGACACATAATCAACCACCACCAGAATGTATAAATTTCTGAATGAAGGCAGAAATGGTCCCATGAAATCAATGCCCCAAACATCAAAAATCTCGACTATCAAAATCGGAAGCAAGGGCATCATGTCCCTCTTGGACATGTTCCCAATCTGCTGACATCGAAGACAACGCCTACAGAACTCATGAGCATCCCTGTGGAGTGTGGGCCAATAAAATCCTGACTGCAAAACCTTTGCAGTCGTCTTCCTACTGCTAAAATGCCCTCCACAGGCTAATGAATGGGAAAAATTAAGAATGGTCTGGTACTCCTCCTCCGGAACACATCTCCTAATGATCTGGTCTGCACAGTATTTGAACAACTCTGGTTCATCCCAATAATAGTGCCTCACCTGAGATAGTAATCTCTCACGCTCATTCTTGTTCCAATGCTCAAGTATCTGCCTCGAAACCAGATAGTTCACAATATCTGCAAACCAGGGTAACTGCGATGTCCTAACTGTCATGATCTGCTCGTCGGGGAAAGAATCACTGATCGGTCTCTGATCCTGCGTGGTCTCTACGATCAGTCTGGAAAGATGGTCTGCTACTACATTCTCGCTTCCCTTCTTATCTCGAATCTCGAGATCAAAGTCCTGTAGTAGTAGAACCCAACGAATCAATCTCGGTTTGGTGTCTTTCTTATTCAACAAATATTTCAATGCAACATGGTCAGAATAGACAACCACCTTCGAATCGAGTAAATAGGACCTAAATTTGTCCAATGCGAAAACTACCGCAAGTAGCTCCTTTTCTGTTGTAGTATAATTCATCTGAGCATCAGACAGAGTTCTACTCGCATAGTAGATCACATAGGGCTTCCTATCAATGCGTTGTCCTAAAATAGCCCCCATAGCATAATCAGATGCATCGCACATAATCTCAAATGGGAGAGTCCAATCCGGAGGTCTCAAAATAGGTGCAGTAATCAAGGCCTCTTTGAGAATCTCAAAGGCCTTCATACAATCCTCGCTAAAAACAAAGGGTTGATTTTTCTCCAATAAAGTACATAACGGTCGAGAGATTTTACTGAAATCTTTTATGAACCGCCTATAAAATCCCGCATGCCCTAAAAATGACCGAATTTGCCTCACAGAGGTGGGTGGAGTCAAACGGGAAATGGATTCCACCTTCGCTCTGTCAACCTCAATACCTCGCTTGGACACAATGTGTCGAAGCACAATCCCCTCCTGGACCATAAAATGGCTCTTTTCCCAACTCATGACAAGATTTGTCTCCGCACACCTACTCAGTACTCGAGTAAGTTTTTGGAGGCAATCTTCAAATGAAGAGCCATACACTGAAAAGTCGTCCATGAAAACTTCCATCACATCATCTATCATGTCCGAGAAGATAGCAAGCATACAGCTCTGAAAAGTTGTCGGGGCATTGCAGAGCCCAAACGGCATACGTCTAAACGCGAAGGTGCCATAAGGACATGTAAACGTAGTCTTCTCCTGGTCATCAGGATGGACAGCTACCTGATTGTATTCTTAGTATCCATCTAAAAACCAGTAGTAACTCTGTCCTGCGAGTCTCTCTAAGATCTGATCAATGAATGGCAATGGGAAATGATCTTTCCTAGTTGCCACATTTAGCTTTCGATAATCGATACAGACTCGTCATCCTGTAGTGGTCCTCATCGGAATTCTTTCACCCTTCTCATTCTCGACCACAGTGAGTCCCGACTTCTTCGGCACAACCTGAATCGGATTGACCCACTGGCTATCAGAAATAGGGTAAATGATTCTGGCATCTAACCACTTCACCACCTCGTTCTTCACCACTTCCTTCATGTTAGGATTCAGCCTTCTCTGCATATCCCTAACTGGCTTGACTTCCTCATCACAATGAATTCTATGCATGCAGAATGAAGGATCAATCCCTTTTAAATCAGCAACTCCCCAGCCAATCGTTGCCTTGTGCTCTCAAAGAATAGTCAGCAATCTCTGCTCTTGCTCCTCAGTGAGCAGGGACGAGATGATCACGGGTAGAGTCTCATCATCTCCAAGGTATGCATACTTGAGTGAATCTGGTAAGGGTTTCAACTCAAGTTTCGGAGGTGACTCGATCGAAGATTTGGCGGGGTTCTTCGCAAGTGGTGGGAGAATCTCAATGATGGCTCCCCAAGGTGGTCTCTCTGATGCCACTCTAGACACATATACGCTATCTATACAATTATTCTTCTCTACATGGTACAAATCTAAAGAATCCTCAGTAATATACAACTCGGGCTGCTCTTCCACTAACTCATGTACAATATCTACATGAAAGCAGTCCATGTCTCCCGCTGGTCCCATCGCGGCATTGAAAATATTCATCTTGACCTTCCTATTGCCGAATGAGAGATTCATGGCTCCGGTCCTACAGTTGATGCACGCATTGGCAGTCGCTAAGAATGGTCTGCCCAAAATGATCGGAGTCTGGTGCTGGTTGTCTACTCCTTCCATATCAAGAATAATGAAATCGACTGGGAAATAAAAGTCATCCACCTTAACTAGCACGTCCTCCAAGACACCTCTCGGTACCTTGAGAGAACGATCTGCCAGCTGCAATGTAATAGGAGTCGATCTCATCTCTCCTAACTCGAAAGAATCAAAGAAATATTCAGGAAGAATGTTCACGCTTGCTCCAAGATCGAGCAACGCGCGTTCTATCCGGATGTTCCCTATGGTACAGGAAATAATCTGGGCTCCAGGGTCCTTGAGCTTTGGTGGAGTCTGATGCTGAAGTACTGAACTCACCTGCTCAGTCAGATGAACCCTATTAGGAACTCTCTCTCTAGATTTCCGCTTCTGCGTACATATCTCCTTCAGGAATTTGGCATATGCCGGCACCTGCTGAATTGCATCAAGCAGAGGTAAGTTGATCTGTACATGCTTGAAGATGTCAAGCATGTCCTGGATCTTCGCACCCTGCTTACCTCTAAACCTGGGAGACTCTAATGCTTTGGGATAGGGTGGTGGGGGAATATACTAGGTTGGCTCCTCCTCTTTGTGCGAAGGCTCACTCCTATCCTTCTTTTGCACTGAGGATGAAGAGGATGAAGATAATGAAGATGATGATGGGGATGGGGATGGGGATGATAATGATGGCTGAGCCGACATAGGTGAAACAATGATCTCTGGTTCCTCTATCCTCTCTCTACTCTCTCTCTCTTTGCTCTCGACGTGATACTCACATCCACTCCTCAGGGCCATAACAGATTTGGCATGCTGCTGTGTCTCAGTATGAAACAAGCCTCCAGTCATCTGGTCCTTGCCCTTCGGGTTCATGACAGCCTGACTCGGCAATGTACCCTCGGGTCTCCTACTAATAGCCTCAGCTAACTGTCCCATTTGCGACTCTAACTTCACAATGGACTACGTATGTGAACTCAATATCTGGCTACACTTCTCGAAGGCGTTCTGATTAGAGGTTTTCACCTCTTGGAATGCCTGGAGAAGTCTTTCCTCGAAAGATGTCTGCGGGGCAGACTCTTGCTGAATTGGGGGAGGGACTGAAGAAGAAGATTGAGAATAGCTCGGCCTTTGGAATGGCTGAGTAAAAGATGGCTGCCGAGCTAGCTGAGAGGATGTAGGCATCTGCATGGAAGACTGTGGATTCTTCCAGGAAAAATTGGGATGGTTACGCCAACCCGGATTATATGTAGATGAGAATGGGTTGTTCGGCGGTCTGACGTAACCTTGAGCTGCCTGAACTTGTTCTTGAACAAATTCAGGGTACTGAGATGCCGAAGGGAACTCAGTGATATCGTGTGCCGAACTAGCACAAAGAGTATACACCTGCTGTGTAGTGGGCGGTCCTGAGAGAAGCTGGTCCAGCTTCTGAGCAATCATGTCTACTTTGCACTGTAGTGCAGTAGATGGACCAATCTCAAGAACACCAGCTTTCTTCTGAATGCTGGGTGTGGCTCTATCCGAATGAGAACTCGAAGCATGGTGGAGGGAATTCTCGGCCAATGTATCAAATAACCTCCATGCTTCGTCCTTGCTTTTCAGCATGAATGTCCCTCCACATGAAGAGTCAATCATCTGACGATTCTTGTCAGACAATCCATCGTAGAAGCTCTGCACCAGTTGCCATTTCGGCACCTGATGATGGGGACATTTCCTGAGGAGATCCTCCATTCTCTCCCAGGTCTCATGAAAGTGTTCACCATCTAGTTTCGCAAAACTAGTGATGGCTCGACGATACTGGTTCGTACGACCAATAGGAAAGTATTTCCAAAGAAACTCCTGTTGTAACTTCTTCCAAGACTCTATTTCAACAGAATCTAAGGACTTTAGCCAATACTTGGCTTTGTCCTTCAATGAAAAAGGGAATAGAGTCAACCTCAAAGCGTCATCATCGAAATTCTGTATCTTTACCGTAGAACAGATTTCGAGGAATTCATTTAAATGGCGGTAGGGATCCTCATGACTAAGGCCATAAAAAGATGGGAGCATCTGAATAATGCTAGCCTTAATCTCATAATGAGGCGCTCCTACTTCAGGTCTCCGAATGCAGGATGCCTGAACATAATCTGTGGGAATGAAGTATTCCCGCAGAGGACGTGGATGAACTGGGGGTGGAGGTGGAGGATCCATGTCAGCCATTGTTGTCGAACTTCGATGAGAATGTAAAATTCTCTCTAGGTTGTCAACAAATGGGTGTAATGGGGTTCCTAGACCTCGTCGCCCCTGCATACACTGGTACTAAGACCAGATGTAAGCAGACGACCTAAATCTAAACTAACACAGGTACTAAAATGTAAATAAAACAAATAACAGTACTAAGAAACAGATATACTAACTATCTATGTCAGAATTCTATAACTAAATAAATAACAAAGTAACTAGTCTAAAATACTAAAACAAATAAATACAGGAAATCACAAACTAAGTTTTTCTAAAACTCACCTGTCTAATCGCTCCTTTAAGAATGAAAAATTAAGTGAATCCTAGAAAGAACAGTACGTGAATCCTATATTTACTAACTATGTTATTCCTATATTCACTTACTAATCCTACTAACTAAAAATAAAACAATTAATTAACTAACTAACTAAAACAAATTAATAAATCAAACTCTAAGAAATAAAGTAATTAATTCGCCGTTCCCCAGCAACGGCGCCAAAAATTGGTTGATATTTTGAAATGATCTTTTTAAAACAATTATTTTCAATAAAACTTTGGAAAATCGTCAACCAAAAGTATAAAAACCGACATTCCACAAAGTGGTAAGTACGGGTCGAATCCTTAGGGAACGGGAATTAATCAGAACATTTCTTAAAATTTAATTTATTAATTACAAATATCAATGTACAATTACACAACTAATTAAATCAAAATAAAAACAACTTGAAATAGCACTCCAGTCTTCAATTGCACGCCAGGGGTATTTTGGTCTTTTCACCACTTAAACGATATTTGCACTTGAACAAAGAATCCTGGAAAAAATGAAGATGCCTTTCAACCTAAAATGAATAAAAATACAAAGTTAGTATTCTATCCTAACAATGAAAATGATAAATAAAACTAAGTCTAATTTTACGAAATTAATAAAACAAATGCTAATTATCAGACAATAATTAAATAAAATACTAAACTAATTCAAAAATTAACTAAATTAATTATACTAATGCTGTATGATGATTATGCAGCTCTTAAAATGCAGAAATTACTGAAAACAGGTCTAAAATGCCGAAACTAAGGAAATTACAAAAATGCCCCTAACTAGTGTAAAATAGATTTCTGACAGGTTATCGAAAAACCACTGTTTGACAAAGAAAACGAGGTCCGATTTTCCCGAACTTTGTTTTGTTCTGTAACTAACAGATTAAATAATCTGACAGTTTCTACAGAATGAAAAAACAAAATCTGAAACTCCAGATATAAGCGTTTCAAAACTGGGAAAAATCAGGATATCGAAAGTCCTGTAATTTTAAAAACCAGAAAAAGCGGTTTTCGCAAAACACTTAAAACTTAGATCAAATCAACTTCAAAAGAGCTGAAATTTGGTCTGCAATTAGCTAACACGTCAATAAAGTGAACAGAAAAAGAATTTTTGGAAAACTCGAAATTTTTGCACATAAAATAACGCTTGTGCGACAGGGAAAAAATCGAGTTTTTCTTTGAGTACACTATTCACTTTATAAATCTATTTAAACTCTAAAAAATGCAAATTAAACCTAATGTAATCTAAATGACACTGAATGACAGTGTATATGCTACTAAAGAATGCACTATCACTACATGAATTAAAGAATAATCGTAAATTGCAAACTATGACTAACACTAATAAATTAACGATGCAAATGCACTTAAGCTACTCAATGAAATGCAATTCTAATTAACTATGTTAAATACTAAATAACTACGAGTCAAATAAGCAAAATGCACAACTCACACACACGAAACAAATACAATTTACGCAAACACACTTCTACACTATACTAAATCAAATAACTAAACTAATTAATCTAAAATCAAAATAAATAACACCTAAATGAAATTAAATCCACTAAAGAACAAAGGCTGCAGGTTTAAGATAGGGTTAGGGTTAGGTTTACTCAGTTGACTCAACTAGGCTCGGTTTTGACTTGACTAGGTTCAGGTTGGCTTGGGTGAGCTCGGTTTGGGTTAGGTTGGGTGAGATAGGCTCGGACTGAGGTTGACTCGACTAGGCTTGACTCGACTAGGCTTGACTCGACTAGGCTTGACTCGACCTAGGTTTGACTTAACTAGGATTCGAATTGGGTTAGGTACACGGCACACCTAACTAAGTCAACTAGGTTGACTAGGTTAGGTTAGGTTTCAATAGGTAGGTTCGGTGGACTCAAGGTTGGGTGAGGTTTGGTCTATGATTTGACTTAGGCTAGACTCGGTTTTGACTAGGTTAGGTAGACTCGGTTGACCTAAGCTTAGGTTAGGTTTGGACTAAGACTTGACTATGGTTAGGTCTTGGTTTGACTAGGTTCGAGTTGGGTTAAGTAGGGCTTAGGTTTGACTCTACGAATTACACACTTAAAAGGTAAGACCTAATTAAGACTTAGTTAATTAAGAACCTAATTTCGAAATAGGGTTAATATACTTAACTAAATTAAATAAGTATAAATCTAGACTCACTAACTATGGACGGTTTGAGGATTAAGAAAGAATAAATGCTCAAAGATGATTTTAGGAAAGTGTAGAGATTCAAAAATCGTCCTTCTAATGGGGAGTTACAACCTTTTAATTAGCTTTAAAGTCAATTTGGAAACTTGGATCAATGCAATTTCCCAACCCAAGGTAAGTGATAATATTTAATTGCTATTAATTCCTTTTTGAGAAGCCAAACCGTCCAACCTAGATAGATACACGATTTTAACTTTCCAAACAAGAAATTAAGTGCAATTAGTTCTTTCTTGAAACCATAAACACCCACTTTGGAAATCGAATTGATTTTCAAAATCCCTTTTCAAAGCTCAATTCGTAACTCCCTATTAATAGGCAATCAAAACTTAATTCCTTTTTTAAATACCCCACACGATTTTTAAAACTTAGCTCTTTCCAAAAAATTTCCAAACTTCAATGCATTAATTGCCCTCCTTCCTAAAATTTGTCAACCCTAATTTAAGACTTTCTAAACTAAAGAATTTAAACCTACCCTGGGTAATGAAAAGACCTAATTGAAAAACACGATTTTTTAGAATTAAATGCTACCCTAATTCCAAAACTTACTTAAATGACTCCTAAAAACGGCTAAGGCAATAAACCCTAATACATTGAATGTAGACAACCTAATAACTCTACCTAATTGCAATTAAATCCTACCTAAAATAGCCTAGAGCTCAATTGGATCTCTAATGGCTACCGTTCCTCCTTGGGGAAGAAGAAGACCTAAAAATAAAATCGATTTATGCAATATAAAAAAAAATCTAAACTATGCAATTTATAACAAAACAAAAAAAAAACATTTCTAGTAACAATTCTAATTGAACAAATGATCTTATGCAACTAATTATACTACTACAAACCACACTAACGAAATAAAATGCTGGACTTAAATATTAACGAAATAAAATACTAACATGAAATACAAAATCAATAACTTAACTAAAAAACGATAATGGCGAATCCAAATTAAACTAAACTAGGAAAATCGAAAATGCTAAATCTATTTCTAATATATTATCTAACTTCAATAAACATGAATTAACAAGTTACACTATTGAAAAACTAAAAATCTAGATCAACCTACAGCCGGCTGAACAACATTACATAACAAAAGGCTAGAACTCGACTTTTTGATGAAACGCCTACAAAACTAAAACATCAAAACGAAATTGGGCAAGACCCAAATACAAGAACTTGACTAACACAACCTCAACTAGACTGTTAACAGCAAAACAAACAGTAGGCCACATGAATCACACAATGGACTCACACACATTCAACGAAAATGCAAAGATCAGCTAGAATAACTCTAGCCAATTTTTTTTCTTTTAAAAAAAAAATGAAAGCAAAACAAGATACTATCAAATCCCACGAATAAAATGAATCAAAATGAAATTTTATAATTGGATTTTCTGCAAAAACACCACAATGCAACACGTTGAAAACAAAAACCCAAATCGGCTAAAAAAACCTCTAGCCGATTTACATATTTTTAGATAAAAACGATGGAAAAACACAAATCAAATACATGATCAATGAAAGAAAACCTAATCTAGCGTGCTGGTCTATGCACGAATGCTACTCTAAGGTTGAAACAAAAAGAAAAACAAGAAACACACAGAAAAATAATAAAATAAAATCAACACACAATTCGATTTTAGCTAGAAGAGAAGGAAGAAGAAGACCTACCTCTTGGGTGATCCGACGACCGGGGGGATGAAGAAGAGCGGACCGTAGCTTGATCTTGACGTCCCAAACGGTTCGAGAATGCTGAAACTTCCCCAAAAACAGCACTTTTGCAGCTGCTACACGTTGGATATCCACCGAAGATGGAGTATGCGCCGATTCTCGATCGGAGGGTGTAGAAAACCGGATGGAGGTAGGGCCGGCTCACCTTGTTGGTGTGTTTCGCACTCCCACACAAGGTTAGTAGTCTCCACCTCTACTACACCTGCAAAAACACAGAAAAATGGTGAAAACACAGCAAGGAAAAAGAAAGAAATGCAAAGAAATCACAAGAGAGATCGAAATATGCTTGGAACCCAAGCATAAACCGGTCTTCAATGGCCAAAACCTGGGAAAATGGAGGGGAAGGAGGTGCTGGAGCTAGAGTCACTGCAGGGGGCGTCAATCCAAGCCAAAGACGCCTAGGGTTCCTCTAAAAAATCTATTTATACTTTTTTGGAATTTTAGAAACAGGGTTAAAAAAAACTATTTTGCTAGGCGCCACTTTTTGGGGGGGGTTCTGCAAAACTTTTTGAAATGGATATGGATAGGCGTGTGGGTTGGGTTTTGGGATTTCTAAGGGTTGATCCAAAGTCCAAATAACCTAATTGGGTCGGATATGGATCCGATCCACCTCGAAATCCGTGCCCAAACACTGAAATAGCCATAACTCTCTCATTTTAACTCCGATTTTTCTGAAATTCGAACCATAACCCTTTACTATCAAAATACATCTAAACATGGGTTTAAAACCTTAAACTTGTTACAAAATGCATGAAAAACTTATTAACATGATGTGCATTTCATGCATCATCAAGCTATGCACTAGCCCTGCACACTATTTTCAAACTGCCCAATAGTGCTACTTTATCATGAATTCGTTCAAAAGCAAGTGTTGCCTAAGGTTTCGCCAGATCGATGCATGGTCCATATGCACCCACTTATAACCCAAGATAATGAAACCACCCCAACTTTGCGTGGAGCAATCCACAATCCCCATCTCATATACCTTCCCAGATACACGCCAGACCGTGTAACTTCTCACAAGGTTACCCACATCTCAGTTTCCCTCAAGCCCCTCCTCAACTTAACTTGCCTTCTCCTTAAGAGCCCTCGGCGAGTCAATCCTTTCAAAAGAAGCTTCTTGAAGCCTTCTCTGATATCAAGGCCAACCACAGTTCTCATACGCAGTCGATAGCGACGCTAGAGACCCAAATGGGACAGTTGGTTGAGGCCTTGTGAGTAGGTGAAGCAAGGGAAGCCTCCCAAGTTAGTTTGTTGTCAACTCGAGGGACAAGGAACCCATGCGCCATAGTTTGCATCTCATGACAGAGCCTCATCAAGAGCAGGCCAACTTTGTTATGACCCTTCAGAGTGGGAAGGAACTTCACCCTATTAAGAAGAATACTGAAGAGCCCAAAGATAGACCCATTAACTAGTTGATTTCTCTTACCAGGCCCAAGGCAAGCGGGCAGAGCCCACGGCCTATGCCTTCTCTTTCGTATATTTCTAGAGTTACATTTCCTCAGGCCTTATTAAAACTGAATGATTTTGGCAAGCAAGGGGCCATAATGCACAAAATGCTTGACATATTCAAGCATGTTCATATAAACCTTCCCCTGCTTGACGCCATCCAACAAGTGACCGCCTATGCAAAGTTTCTTAAACAACTTTGCACCTAAAAAAGAAAATCAAGATCGCTGCCCAATAAGATCTTCTTGACTGAGCAGGTGAGCTTGATGTTTCGACACCAAGCCCCACCTAAACTGAAAGATATTGGGGCATCGATCATCTCTTGAGTTATAGGGAACATGATCATCAAGCATGCATTTCTCGATCTTGGGGAAAGTGTGAATATATTGTCGGGTTTCCTATACGACACTTTTGGGATTGGGGATTTAAAGCCCACGACGACCATCTTACAGTTGGTCGATAGGTCTACCAAGTTTCTTCAAGGAATCTTGGAAGATGTGTTAGTCAATGTCAATGACTTTTATTTCCTCATTAATTTTCTCATTCTAGACATGGAAGGCACTGATGTCGCTCACCAGACCCCATCATTCTTGGCAGACCATTTTTGGCCACCGCCAACGCTCGTATTGATTGCGTACTGGGGGAGATGGATGTTTCTTTTGGCAACAAGTGTTTGCGCATAAATGTTTTTTATGTTGCCACGAGAGTGACAGAAAATGATGAATGATTTCATGTAATAGACATTCAATAAAAGCAATTTGATCTGCAGTTGGATGATTGTATAGGTAGATATTCGGTTTATGACTCGCCACCTTATGAGAATAGTCTTCATGTGAAGACTAAGCTCATTCTTAGCATGCTAGAGAGCCATTATTAGGTCTAGAGGGATAGAGTTAAAGGAAATGTTGTGGGCAAGGTCATAGATGAAACCATTTTCCTCAGACCTCCTGATTGAGCATGACTTTGCGTCCATTGATCTTATGGATGATGAAGGGTCATCAGAGATCCGTCTGGCTGAAGATATAAAATTTGGCGCTTTATGGGAGGCAACTCATACTAGTGTTGTGCTAGTAGTAGTTTTATTGTTTTTCTGTCATTTTCTTTGTTCCTGAGCATGAATGTTAGAGCATGTATGCATTGCATTCTGTGCATTTTTATGAGTTGTAAACATTGAGATTGGTGAAATCTATGCAAAGCCAGTACAATGCAGCATCAGGTAAGATTCTACAGTGTGGATCAGGTGACTTTTACCACTTTCTTCCTATTTCTTTTGTTTATCATGTGCATTCATATAGTTTCATGCAAGCATGAGAGAGTTTCACTGAGGACAGTGTCATTCAAGCATGAGGGAGGGTGTAGTTCGCACACCCAAATCTTTTTCTGTTTTCATATTTTCATATTGATGAAAACTCATAAAAAATAGATTTTGAAGGAATGAGTTTGACCTTATATGAATGCTTTACATAATCTAATGTTTTTAGAGAATTTTTAAGCCCTAAAAAAAAAATTCTGACATTGATATAGAAAAAATGAGGTTATTTATATGAATTTCAAAGAAATGGTGATAGATTCATGTTAGATTTTATTTTGAAATACAAGTATGAATATGCACAATGTATTTTTTAAAACTAAGCAAATGAACAACATTTAAAATAAGAGCTCAAAAAGTGAAAAAGATTATACGTTTAGTTGTTTGATCTCTTTATATTCTCCAATTAGGAAGTCACTTCTTTGTCTAAGTTAATATTTGTGGCTTATTTTGTTCAAGCAAGTATAGCCTGATGAGTGTTTATACCTGGTGCCATAAAGCCATCTGGCTTGGGAGCCACCGGCCCGAAAGGCCGTTACATAAACTTTATAGAGAGCCTAATAGATGTTGACATTGTACATGACAAGAAGCAAGCTATACGAAAACTATGAGAATTGAAGGTCTAGTGACTCGAGCAAGTAAGTCCGATGAATACTTTGTATCTGGTGCCCTAAGGTCGTCTGGCCTGGGAGTCACTGACCCAAAGCTCATTATACGAGTCACGAAAACTGAAAATTTGATATAGTGCTCAACAAAAAGATAGAAAAAGTATAGAAAATTTAAAATTTTAGAAAAAAAAAAAAGAAAAAAAATTAAGAGCAAGAAAGAAAAAGTTCACTGCTTTGGAATAAGTATTGAGAAATCCTTCGCAGAAAACATATGAGTGAGGATAAGTAAATAATGACATGTATATATTTGATTTTCTAATAATAAAGCATAAATAATTATGGGTTTTTTTTAGAAAAGTACAAGAAAAAGTTTTACTCTGTGGTGGTCTGTAAAAGGCTCTAATTATGTTTTGAAAGTTTAATGGCATGAAATATTTGTGAAAACAAACCCCTTAACTGCCTAATACTTCATGAAGTTGAAACCTTTATATATACATGACAGAGATGTTTGTAGGTAGCATCACTGCAAACCCTCATGAGATCGTACTCGTCCACTAGGGTAACCCAGGGGTTTAAAGAGCTTATTGCATATGCTAAATGCAATCGTGATTCCTATGAAAGTGAGTTAGGCTTTTGTCTTGGTTAGTTTGTTATTTTTACTTTTTGCTTCAGTTTGCTCGAGGACTAGCAAGCGATAAGTATGGGAGAATTTGATCATGCATATATTTTTATATTTTATTCATACTATTTTATGCATGATTCATAGAAAAATCACACTAAAAACTCATTTTTATCATTAGTTTCGAGAAATCACTTTAAAATAGAACATACAGGAAAATTGCACATTTCAAAGCATGCTCTGCATATTTCAGTGTTTTGTTTAGTTTAGGATTTTTTTTAACTTATAGTTTAAATAGATTAGGAGGTAATTAATTAATGTTTGTTGGTTTAGAAGTTTTACTTTTTGAAAAATACATTTTCTAGAGGTGACCTCTTTTGGAATTTTTAAAAACTATCTGGACTTCCATAGAAATCATGTAAACCTAATATTTTTAATATAAATAGTATGTTTTCAGCATGAACACACGTTTTTGCCTCTAAGAAAAATGTCCCCCTCTTCTGCCTCTCTCTCTTCCTATCGGTTCCTTCCCTGTTTTTCCTTTCTTTTTCCTCTTCTTCTCATCTTTTAAACCCTTTTATCACCGATATTTTTGTTTTTTATTCGTTGGGGACGTTCGTGCAGCTCAAGGAAAAGTCATCCACAAGGTAAACTTTTTCTCCCCCTTTTTTGTAGTCTTTAGGATCATGGCATGCATTGTTTTATTTTTTTATTTTTTGTTTTTTTTATTTTTATTTTTATTTTTATTTTTATTTTTATTCACCCTCATCACATATAGAATGATTCAACTTTTTCTTTATTTTATTTGCAGCCTATTCTATATAGAATAATCTAGTTTTTTTAGATATAGTCTTTTTTTTCTTGCTTTTTGCTTAATAAGTTAGATTAGATTTCTTTATAGAGTTTTGTAGTTTTGATTTTAGAGTAGATCTTAAATTTGGTTTTCTATAGAAAATGCAGCATAGTGGGCTTTCAATATAATTTGTTTTGAGTCATTGAATCGCCATAAGGTCTGGTTGAAACATTAAACCAACGTGATTTGCGTGAATCACAGATCATGCTTGTTTAAAGTTTCTTAAATAGGGTTTTTGTGAAATCTGAAAACAGCCAGTGTGAAATCTCATTCACGCTTGCTAGGTTTTGAGTGACGATTGAGTGCGGTTCACGTAAACCAGAACATATTGTGTCGTGTCTAACCGAACTTGTTGATATAAAAATATTATTTTTATGCTGGCACGGATAATAGATTATTCCTCTTGACTGGTGTACTGCGTGAGAATCAAATCATGCAGTTTTTCTTTGACTACATAAACAAAGATAGTGGTTGCATTATTGAGCTGGGTCGGTAAGTTAGTATAAGTTAGTTTAGTCACATAGAAGGTTTAATCGGGTGTTAGTTGACGTTAGCTGAAGTCAAAATAATTTCTATTTCAATTTGTTTATCAACTAATGTTTAGCATCTATTATTTTTTTTGTTTATTGTTTAGATTAATTAGTTGTAAGTAGTCGTTGCTCTTTATTAATTCATTGTTAGGTAGATCATTACTTTGTTTTTTTTTCTTTGTGGGTGATGATTTTGTTTAGTTCATGTATTCTTGATTTAAGGTTAGTTATGAATTAGTATAATCCATAATGTGTTATCGGTTTGCTTAGGATTAGTTATTTTAATTGATGAACGTGATACACATGAATTTATTTGGCTTGTTCGTCGGTGTGTTCATGTGTTTCTTCTTATTTGATCATAGTTAGTTGCATAGTGTTTAATTAGTTAGTTATACTTGTTCAATTAGTATGTTTCATAAATCATTTCTTGTTCATTAGTTAGTATGTTTAGCTAATTTGTCTTTTAGTAGTTTGTGACAACTTAGTTCTTGTTAGTTAGATAGTTAGTTTTACTAATTTGTCTTGTAATGGGTTGTTATTTCATGTTAGTTTACTTCATGCTTTTGTGATTTTTGTTCATTCTAACCTTTGATTTTTATGTAGATTTTTTTCTCATTTTTATGTTTTATCCTTTTATTCTTGCAGGAAAGCGTTCAGGCATGTGGTGAGCCTTCAAACAAGCCTTTGAAGAGCCCTCTGAGGTCCCCAAAAGGTCTCCTCATAAGGCCTCTCAGGGAGCCCATAAAGATCAGTAAAGGAGAAGTAGAAAAAGACAATCAAGGGACAAGAAGCTTCAAGCACTGAAAACCTTTTCTTTTTAGCTTAGGCTCTTATTTTATTTGATTCAATTCAATTTGAGTTTGTAATAAGGCCACTTAATTATTTTTATTTGTTTAAGCCCTCCGCAGAGGGCCACACTCTTATTTAGTTAATTAATTCTTTTATTTTTTTCTAGGCACTAAAGAGTAGCTTAGTTATTTATGAAATACAAAGTATTTTTCCCATTACCTGAAATCGACCCAAAATCCACTACTCATGCGAGCCAAATTTTATGATTTGATGCACGGTTTGCATAAACGTTTTTACTAAAAATATTGTTTTAAAATACTTTATTGGAAAAGTTGCATCAATGGATAATCATAGAGACTACGTAAACTATTCATGTGAGCATAGATTCTCATATGCAAGAATCAAGGATAATTATTTTTACAAAGATACTCGTTCAATATTTGTTTCCTTGAAAACTATGTATTTTTTCTAATAAACATTTAATTCCTTGAAAATATTTATTTATATTCTTAAAATATTTCTTTTCCTTATAAAATACTTGTAAAGTATTTATTTTCTCTTATGATATTTATTTTTCTTATAAAAATATTTATAAAATATTTATCTCTTTGAAAACATTTATTTTCCTCATAAAATATTCCTAAAATATTTATTTTCTTATAAAACACTCATTTTTTTGTAAAGTACTCATTTTCTTCATAAAATATTTGTAAAACATCCATATCTGAACTTATTTTATTCAAAATATTATTTACTTCAAAAAAATCACAATGGTGCATAATATAAAGTGTATGACTAATAATTGAAAAAATTAAATATTACACTTTACAAGCATTTGGTAGGAAGAGACCGTACCTTAGAGTGCATGTCAAAAAATATGAAAAATTCTCAGAATATCCAGAGGGAACTTTCCTCCAAAAATAAAAATACAGAACTCCTATATGTGTGTGTGAAAGTACGTTGACAGAGATACAGAGTCGATTTAAAATGAGATTGAGGTATGGTGAACCGAGCAAGGTAGGACTAGGGTAAAGAGAGAACCGGGCAGAGCTAGGCTAGGGCCAAGGGGTGAAACTAGGTCAACTAAGGGGTGAATCGGGTCAGATGGAGGGTGCTAGTCTTGGGATCGAGTAGTGCTAGGCCTCAGATCAATTGGGTTAGCCCCAAGGGAAGGGAGAGGGCTGAACCGAGTAGGGACGTGGGTAGGGTTCAGTCAAGCCAAAATTGAGCCAAGCTCGAGTGAGCTGGGCTTGGTCTAGAGAAGGGGACTATGTGCAGCCCAAGGGAGGGCTTTGTCAGCACCACCACCTTAGGTGGTGGCTGAGGCAAAAGAAAAAAAAGGGAAGAATAAGGAAAATGGGTGGCTACGGAGGAGAGGCAACCACCAAGATGGTGGTGCAAGGGAGGGGGATAAAGGAGAGAGGGAGAGAGCTGGTTGAGTGATAGGGGAGGAAAAGGCTGAGTGAATGAGAATGGGAGGGGTAAGGGGTATTTATAGGTATGAGGAGGGGAGGTGGGTGTGACACTTGGCAAGGTGGGAGGAAACAAGTATAAGGGGGAAGGGGAGGCGTGTTCCCCTTTTGGAATATCATAGACCAAAATCATGGGCTAGTCAATGGGTATGGTAATGTGGGTCTGGATTAGATCTTGGTTGGGTTCAATACAGATTCTATTTGAATTATTGGTTTGGTTAGATCTTAAGGCTGGTTTCACTAACTAGGTTAAGACCTAGTTAGTGAAATTAGGTCTTCTAAGTTTCATGTATTTTCAAAACAAGGTATTAAAAAAAGAAAATTTCAAAATAGTTTTTATAAAAATTAGAACTTCCCATAAATGGTTGACTGCCGATCAACCTAGGGCTTGAATGACTATGACCTTGGGGTCCAAAATATCCCCATATTTAACCTAAAATTATCATTTTACCCTAAAACTTGTTGTGCATGTTTCAAATATGTTTAAACTTTGATTTTGATGAAATAAAGACCATTTTCTTTGAATTTTCGATACGAACACAACCAAGTATTCAAAAATTATAAAATAGACTTTAAATTATGATTTTTCCCTTAAGCATCCTTCTTTCTTCATAAATAATAATTCTAATCATGCATATATATATAGAAGTTTTTGAAACAAGAAGTTTCTGATTTATTTATTCAAAAGATTTGCGGGTATTACATTTGTAACACTATTGGAAGAAGCAAAGGACTAGATGGATCAAATGTATTTTTGAAAATTCTTTGAGATCACACCATGGAACATCAATCACAATCTCTTATAGGTCATTGTGTAGATCTAGAATTCGACAACCAATACATTTTCACTTGGAGATATTGAAATGGCCATTATGTTGGAGGATATGGTATGAATCATCAAATTTAAGTGCCATAGAGAGCTAGTGAATACATAGCGGTAGAGAGATTTCAAGCGTATTTGTGGTGTTTATGTATAAACATATAAGAATGTATTCAAAGGCGAAAAACTGAAGTTGTCATAGCTGAGAAACCACAATGACCCCAATGGGGAGAGGAGAATAAAGAGGACACTATCGTATGTTGGAGAGATGAGTGCTGCTAGGATGAACATGGAGGTGAAAGCATTATTGCTCTGCTTCTTTGACACATGCATATTCATCAACACTAATATGAATTCAATCTATAAATTATACATTAAACTATTGCAAGACCTGGATCACGTTAATGAATACACATGGGGAGCAACCTCACTTGCACACCTATATGAAAGTTTGAGTAGCATGAGGTATGAAAAGAGAAACACAGCTAGCAAATTGGTGTTGTTGAAAATATTTATTCCTTCATTGTACTCAAATATTATTTAACATTGTTGATGTATTATACTCTCTATTAATCCATATTAATCCTTTATTTCTCTTTGTAGGTTTAGATATGAGAGTATATATCCATTGAAAGGCATATGAAACATGACCGTCTTCCTAAATTTTCATGTGTTGCAATATGGTGTCAGTCACTCAATGAACAAAAAGGTTATTATCATCGAGTGTTGGGTCCTTCTGTGAGAAGGGACCATTGCATTGCATCATTATGCGGGCTGGCCAAGGCAAATGTAAGTATTCTTCAAACAATGTCCTATATTTTTTATAAATAATGTGATATAGGACTAACCATGAATGAAACTTTGGTCTGTAGGAAACGTGGTGCCTCTACAAAGACGTAGATGAGGAGGAGGAGGACTGCTCAGATGTGGTTGTGTATGTGTAGGACATCACGAGGAGGGATATTTTGTTGCACAATGTGAATGAAGTTGTGTGCCAAATGATAGTCAAATGGTCCAACAATTTGGTTTTGTTTAGCAACCACCTAGTCTCTCTTATGCAGTTAACATAACAATCTCATGTACAATGAAGGACCAGACGAAGGATTACCCCATAATGTTCCTCTCCGAACTTGAAGATTGGTGTGAAGGCGATGAAAACATCGGGTAGTGTAAACACCCCAAATTTTCCTCATCCATTTATAGACACATCCCTCGTGCAGTGCCAACCCTGGTAGGTCAGTGTAGGAGTTCAACCCCAAGTTTGTGTCAGAAACTTACCACTTTACCCACTCTCATTAGGAAAATTATGATTTTACCCCTAAGTCATCCCAGACCCCAGTCATTCAGAGTCAACCAAGCTCATTGGTCAGTTCAGAACAGTTAGAATATCAGTCATTTCAAGCTCATCTGAGCTCACAACAAACAGACCATTTTCATTTCTACCATTCCTGCCAAAATGAGAACATTTCTTCAGAAATGAGCTCATTTCTCACTCAAATCCAAGTCAATTGTCTCTGAGTTAGTCATTCCCAGTCAGTCATATTCCCCTTAGTCTAGTTTAAGCTCACCAGGAGTTTAAGTGCTCTAGTTTCAGTTCAAAACCATTTCCAAATGTCCAGGAGCCCATTTTAGCTCATTTAGCTGAAATTGAGCTGAGTCGAGTCAGTTGAGCTTTAGTTTTAGTTCATCTCAGTATTACTGATCTTTGTTCCAGCTCAAACCCAGCTCTGGTTTGTAATTCACTTCACTCCAGCGACCATTCCGTACCACTTCTCTAAAAATGGCAACTTTTCTTGAAAATTTATTCGGGTAGTTCAGTTGAGTCAATGTCTTGTCAATTCATTTGAATTTTGAAACCCTAGAACCCAACTCAATCCAGATCATTTCAGTTTAATCCAGCTTATACCCCAATTTTCAGTGTCACTCTGGTCCGGTAGAGCCCGAAAACCATTTCTTGAACCATTTTGCAAATTTTATCAATTTTAACACTTTTTGAACTGATACAAGTGTCAATCAAAGTCCAATATCCAAAATTCTTTATCGAGGATCTGCATTTCACATAGCATTTCAGGTCATTTCTCATCATTTCAAATCATTTCTCAGCATTTCATCACATTTCATTTCATTTCATTTTCGAAGTCCAGAACCCCAGTTTTATAAATTCCAATCCAAATTGAGTTTTAAAGGTTTTCAGAAATCAATTTCAAACCGTGGGTTTCCAAAATTGACACTTTTACCCCCAGGATTCTAAATTTGGAAATATTTTCCTAAGAAAAATAATTTGGATTTCTTTCAAACTCAATTTTGCAAATTCTAAACTGGATTTGCTTCGCAACGGGTATGAAACTTCAAATTCTGAGCTCATTTCAAAAACTGCCAAAAATAGCTCATTTTGTCCAGAAATTTTGTAAAAAGACTATTCTACCCCTATGATCCTCAAAATGAACTTCAAATTTGGAAAATGAAACCACTCTGAGATGGCCCCTTCATTCACATCTACTTTTTCATTTCAAAACAAAAAAAATCCTTTTCCTTGTAATCAATTTTTTTATTTTATTTTATTTTTTTTATTCTATCTTTTTATTTTATTTTATTTATTTTTCACCTTGTGGGACCCACAAGGGGGTCGACCCCCCTTTCTCCTTCTTCTTTCCTTTTCTTTCTTCTCTTTCTTTCCTTCTCCTTCTTTCTTTTCTTTCATTTCTTCTTTCTTCTTTTCCTTCTTTCTTCCTTTTCTACCTTTTCTTTCTTTCCTTTCTTCCTTCTCTTTTCTTCTTTTCTTTCTTCCTTCATTCCCTCTCCCCCTTGGTGGACCAAGCCTCCAACTCCTTCCTCCTTTCTCTTCTCTTCTTTCTT
This sequence comes from Nuphar pumila, assembly GCF_984573655.1. Lineage (NCBI taxonomy): Eukaryota > Viridiplantae > Streptophyta > Magnoliopsida > Nymphaeales > Nymphaeaceae > Nuphar > Nuphar pumila. The sequence continues at coordinate 55,466,897 of NC_143253.1, read as the reverse complement.
TCCTTTTTCCCTTCCTCCCTCTCTTTCCTTTCTTCTCTTCCCTTTCTTTCCTTCTTCCTTTCCCTCCTTTCTTTCTTTCCTTTTTCTTTGGTCCAGCCACCATAAAACTCCTCCTTCTTTCTATTCTCCTAAGCAACACACGTTGAATGCCCTCTCCTTGTTCTTCCTTCACTCAGCCCTAAGCATCTCTCTCTCCCTCTTTTCTATCTCTCAATCTTAGCAACCAAAGCAAACATATGGTTGCTACTTTGGTCTCCCTCACACAACACCCTAGAGGACCTCTCCCTCTTTCCCTCTTGGATTGCTCCCTCTTATTCACGCCCAGCAGGTCACCCCCCCCCCCCCCCCCCCCGCCCCCCTTTGCAACAAGGTGCTACCTCCTCCAAGATCTCCAGCCTCCTTGCCTCCACCGGTTCAGTAGTCTAGCAGCCACCACAAGGAGAGCTCCAGCCACCCCTTTTGAAGCAGCTACCACCATCTCCTTCAACTGTTGCAGCTCCTTCCCAAGCAAAGAGTGTCCAGCAAGGTGGCAGCCACCTCCTTCAAGTCCTCTTGCTCCAGCTACGGATCTCTATCCTTTCAACCACCTGCAGCAACCAACCTACCTTCTTCAGCCAATACTCTCAAGCTCCATCTCCAGCCACCACGGCTCCGGCTGGTCCAGCTTTCAAAGCTACTTCTCTAAGGGATAACCAGCACGAACGTCCCGCCTTCTTCATTGTTCCAAACGCACCCTAGCAGCATCACCATCTTCAAATCGGTGCTACAAACACCTCAACGTAGCATCCTCTTCACAGCCGAATCAAGTGCAAGCATAAACTCAAGGTAAGACCCCTTTGGCTTATTGAACTCTTGTTTATTTTTCCTTTTGATCATGATAAGGCTATCAGATGAGAAATTTCATCCATTCCATGGATAAAGTTTCTCGTCCATGGCCAACCTTGAATATGAGAGTTCATGTATCCCTGATCTTCTTTTATTTTATTGTTTATTTTCTTACATTCTAGGCATTACATTTAGTTTATTTTATTATTTTACACATGTTCCATTAATTCAACAATGAATATCTGGTAATTTGTAGATTTCGGTTTTAGGCACATAGCCCAATTGTCATTTTATGCATAGTTTTTTGTCAATAAACCCTAAAAAATTTATTCATGAATGCCTCTGTTTGTCTGCAATCCCTTGCCAAAATCTTGGTTCAATTTGGGTTTTGGAATCCCATTAAAAAAATCGAATCCCAAACTGAGATTTCACCCTTTTGGAAATTCCAGGTTTTATTTTTGCAGACAAGAACATCCGAGATCTACCAAATGGTGACCCAAATCCTTCTCAAAAACATACAGTGGATCCCTATTGGAATCTATTGTTTTTCAGTATTTTCCCAAATTTTTACAATGAGGTTTAGTTTCTGTCAAAAATCAAGTTTTCCCGAAACCTGTAAAAATCTCAATTTTTCCTTGTTAGGGTCTAGACCGACCCTAACCCGCTGTGAGACTTCAACCTGTAGGTTGGATGTCAAAACTTACAATAGAGAAGTTGTTCATAACCATTCCCTCAGTCATTTCCTAAAATTTGAGAATTTTAAAAGCATCTTAGGTATTTTTTCCAGAATTAAACTCCCTGCCTGTCAAATTCTAATGTCTGAGAATTACACAAATCTAGGTCTCTGATAATCGTCTGCTCTTTTCCAAACCGTTCATCTAATCCCAAAATTATAAAGAAAGGAAATTTTACTCTATTTGTCAGCAACATTCTCCCAAAATTTCAGCCATTTGATCTACTGTTTGCTATTTTTCCCATATTTTTTCCCGAAGCCTATCAGTCTACCCTAAGTCCTAGAGTTGTTGGATTCCTATCCAACTTGCCAGAGCTGTCAAGCTCCGACCATAAGTCAAAACTAGAATCTGTAAAAGGAAAAAATCTTTGCCTAACTGTCCTTTGTCACCCCATAAAATTTGGAAAGTTTTTATGGTAGTCTAGTAGCCGAAATTCAGTTTAGATTTAGCATTTTAGGCAAAATCTTGATTTTTAGGATTTTTAGTTAATTTCTATATTAAAAAAATATCAAAAATATAAATTTTTGAGCTTAATTCTGTTTTTAGGGTTAGTCTAGGTGTCCACACCAAATTTGGTTCAATTCCAAGTTCATTTACCTTATGTGTTAGTTTACTTTTAAATTCAGAAGCAAAAATCAAGTTGAATTTGATAATTTATGATATTTTTACCATTTTAGGGTTTATATCATGTGAATAAGCATATCATATCATATTAGGGTTAATTTCAATATCATTTGCATTTCAATTTCCCATTTTTGCAAAATTTATTTCAAAAAACCTTGGTTTCAAGGCCATAGTCTTGTTATCAGAAGCATTTTGGTAATTTTGACCTAAATTTTGAAATTCCAATTTCTAATTCTCTAAATTTTCATGCATATCATCATATTGCATCATATTGTGTTTAATTTTATTTCATTTGATTTTTAAATTTACAAATAAAAAAAATCTTTTAGAAAACCCTGATTACAAGGTCATCAGGGGTATTTTGGTCATTTTTACTCCAACTTTGAATTTCTAAGTTTATTTTCGAATTTGATTACTTGTTTCTCATGTTTATATCAAAGGGGGTATGAATTTGGGTTTATATCTGAATAATATCTGATAATTTTCAATATTTTCGGATAAATCCAGATAAACCTACATTTTTGTGCTAACATGTTTTCTAGTTTTGCAGGAATATCCTGGCAGAAGACTTTTATTTTCTTTTATTTCATTTCAATGTAATATCAGATGTAATAATTTGGAATAAGAATTACTTTTTAGCTTTAGGATTGCATTGCATATAGCTTAATTTCTGCAATTTCCAATATATGATGTAGATGCATATGCACATTTTTCAAAATCACTATGGTTGACACGAATGGCACGTGCACGAGCTCTTAGGGAGTTCACAAATTTGGTGGGATTCGTATTTATGGTCAGAGTCAGAATACGAAGAAAACCAAGATTTGTGATCTTCGTATTAGTCACATTCAGCCTACACTCTTAGGCTAACTTTAAAAATGCACTGCATTTCTCAAAAACTCAAAAGGATTTCCCAATTCCTCAAGGAAATAGCTTTCAAATTCATGTTCATTCATTAATTTCATTCAAATTACATTATTTTCAAACTCATTTCCCAATTCCATTACAGAAAAATCAATTTTCTCAAAAATTTTTAAGTCTTTCTTAGCATTTGATTTTCTCAGAACTCTGAGTTTTCAAATGACATTTCAAAGTATTTTCCAAGTTCAAATCAAGATTTCCCAAGGTTTTCACATTCTCAATTTCATTTTCAAATCCCAAAATCGATTTTTCCAAAGTCCTTTAATTACTTATGAAATTGATTTTTCTTAGAATTCTCAAATTTATTTCCTCAGAAAAGCAATCCAAACCTCAAAATCGATTTTCTCAAAGTCCAAGTCTTCTTGAGAATCCATTTTTCATTCAAGATTCATTTTCCAATGCAAATTTCTGAGTTCCAATGAAATTCATGATTTTCTCAGAATCATCACTTTTCTCAAGTATTTCTCAAGCATTTTTCAAGCAAACATCATATTTCTCAAACTTGCATTTTTCCAAAATTCCATTGTATGTGTCTGATTCTCTGTGCATTCTAGAAAAATAGAACATGATTTAGATATTTGAGTCAAGTTAAAGCACACATTTGATCATTGGTTCAATTACCCTTGGTAAAGGTGTCAGGAACAGTTGAACCTCGTACCGACAGGCGGATCCCATTTCACGGAATTTTCTCGTAAATTTTCAAAATGGAGGTGAGTAATTTTCAAAACCAATTTTCAAAAACTTTGGTCAAGTTTGACTCACAGAATCGTTTCTCTCTCTCTCGCAGAGGGAGGGGGGAAATTTTGCGATGATAACAGGTTTGGCCACCGTGAAGGGACCTGTCTTCGTCTGATCAACTGTGTGCTTTGACTTAGCTCAATTATCAAAATCATGTTCCACAAAATGTCAGCTTTATTTTTTCTGATATCATGTGAACCTAGGAGCCTAGACTTGAATCAAGCTTACATGGATTGCATGTAGACTAGGCATGGTTTGGTATGACCAATTGAGGAGAACTATTCATGCTCACTTAGACTTAGATTTGAATACAACACACTTCAATCTAGGATTTATATGAAAACAATGTTTGCTTCTTCAAAATTTTCAAAATTCTATCTCTTTAGGACTTAGAGCCATATGTTTGCTTGCATGTGCTCATGTTTTCAAAACCACCCCACCTATGTCTACCCGGTCTTCATGTTGCTAGGCTTTCTTCTATAACCATAGTTCGGGATAAAGCATCACAATTGGGCCACTCATTTGGGCTAACACCGCCCTGCCACGTACCAAGGGCCATAGTCCAACGTATATCGGCAGGTGCTCAAGGATGTTGGGAAAATACAAGCCTAGAATTGGAGATGGATTTTTATGCCACGTACTTCGAGTCTCGACTTGAGTATATCAGCATAACTGGATTGGACACAGCTGATATGAGCCTAGAGTCAGGATTAGGGACCTACAACTCTTTCAAAATTGATGTATTTAGAGTCAGCTTCTTAGGGAGTGTTGTATGTACATAATTGTTTGTGCAGGATGTGATAGAATGTATTCTTCTTTTATTTCTCATTTCTCTTTTATTTGCCTTTTACATCATTTTTCAAATTTCATCTATTTTTCCAACAATTTTATCAAAACCCTGGACGATTTTCAAAACCTCATATTTTTTCTCAAAAAGTCCAGGTGATTTCCCTTTTCCTACCTTTCCTCTGGATCTCGAATTTTCAGCCTTATTTTGATCATGCCCGCAAATTTTCAAATGTTCAAATTTTGTCTTCCAAATTCTATCTAAAATTTCTATCTCTTTCATCATCCTCAGTATCTTCCTCATCATTTACCTTTCTCCCAAAAATCCTTCAATCTAAACCATCCCTTTGTCCTACAAAGAATTTTAGGCGTTGTGGAGTGATTCAGACCGGATCCGGGAAGAAAACAACATCGCCTCAACACCCTAGCAATGACAGCGAGCAAGAAATGGATTCGCCATAATCTGCCAGGAAATAAAATCAACAAGCCAATGATGATGTTGATCCCCAGATGTATGCCATGTTTCAAAAGATGATGAATAAGATGATGGCAGAGCAAGCAGGGGGCAGTTCTGGCAAGATTTCTACCAAGAAAAAGATCAAGGGCCAAACATTGAAGAAACAGTTGAAGATATCCAAGAAGTGTATCTAGCATGAAGATACATCTGATGAGTCAGAATCAGTTGGTGACACTGATAAAGAGTTTGAGACCCAGCAAACATTTCAAAAATCAACCCAGGGACAGGGGTCAGCCAATAAGTTAAAAGATCAGTATGCTAATGACTTTGACCAGCCACAACTCACAGACGTGGTCAGAATGGTCAAGGATCTGCAAGCTCACGATAAAAGCAAGAAGGTCTTCACAAGCGAGGATTTCTACGATGGTCTAGAAGGGGATGATAGCCTAGAGGATCTCCCCCGCAAATTTGTCAAGTTTGATGGGACATGCAATCCCAAGGCTCACCTGGCCATATTCTTGTGGAATGTCATCGATTCAAGAGAGATAATCGTGCTTTATTTAGATATTTTCCTCGCAGTCTTGAGGGCACCGCCACCAAATGGTATTCAGAGCACGTCAATCCCATTGAGTTGAAGGAATTCGACAAGGTGGTCAATCTTTTTATTGAGCGATTTTTGTTCAACCTAGAGGTGTTACCCACCCTGAATCACCTCTACAATCTGAAGCAAAAGGACACTGAAAAGGCCAGAGACTTTATCCACAGATGGAGATCCACCTGCAATCAAATGAAGGATCCAATATCAGAAGGGCATGCGTTGTCGGTCATCCTGAATAATTTCTTCCAACCTTTGAGAGACCTAATTTCTACTTCCCTGGCACAAACTTTCATTGAATTGATAGAACGAGTTGAATGGCGCGAGATAGGAATAGAAAATTGAGTATATGAGAGCCTCACACTCTCAAAGAGAAATTCAGATACCAAGAAGAAGTCAAACTTCATATTCTCTGCGAATGCCACCAGCAACAGCAATGGCAAAAGCAAAAGGAGTGGCAGAAAGAACCACACCGGTAGATCAGGGAACCCAAATCCTGGCAGAGATGATCATACAGGGCAAAAGGACAGAATCAGTAGGCAGAATGGCAGCCCTTCCGTGAGCATCCAACTAGAATTAAAATCTCAAGGGAGACCAAAGCATGACAGTTGGGGATATGACCGCAATTTTACTCCCTTAGAACAGTCGCTCGAGCAAGTTCTGGAATATATGATAACCAAAGGGATGGTTAGACTCCCCAAGATAGCGGATCCTCTTGTGACCATGAAAAGGTTTAAAAATCAGTTCTACAAGTTTCATCGGATAATGGGTCATAACATCGAGCATTGTTTCATCTTCAAGAATATCGTTTAAGACTGTATTGATAAGAATCTCCTCGTTGAAGATGAAAAGGAGGACTAGTCATCCTGACTGAGCTTTTTTCTCAATCATTCAAGAAGCTGACAACGCTAGCATTTTCCAATTTCTCATCTTGCTTTCATTATTTTGAAGGGATAATGCAATCCCATTTATCTTTCCTTGATTTGTCATCTCTCCTTCAATGCATTAATAAAATTATCAATTTTTCTCATAAGGTTGTTCTTCTTCTCTGCAAAACGTCTCTTATAAGGAATGACCTCTCTCAGAGTGTCTCTCTAATCAATCAAGAAGTCAGTCACTTTGTCAATTATCTTCCCTTTTATCCAAAATTTGTTTCCCCTATTACACTGGGGCTTTTTTAAAAAAAAAATATTTTTATTTTAAAATGTCTTGTATGCAGGTAGGATCAAACAAATCTCTCATTTTGCATCCATTTACATCATTTTGCATTCATTTGCATCCATTTGCTTCAAATTCATAATTTCCCCTTCAGGTTAAGGGATAAACCTGAGCTCCCCATTCAGAATAAGGGATAATCCTGAGACCCCGACAATTATTCTTATCTTAATTCCCAAACATCTTTGGAACGCCGGTCTCTTTCCAAAATTCAAGTCTCAATTGAAAAACAAGGTATATTTTCAAAATCCAGCACTCGAACTGGTACATTTTCAAAATCCAGTGCTTGAACTGATACATTTTCAAAATACAGTGTTCGAACTGATACGTTTTCAAAATACAGTGCTCGAACTGGTATATTTTCAAAACTTAGTGCTCGAACTGGTACATTTTCAAAACCCAGTGCTCCAATTGGTACATTTTCAAAATCCAATGCCTATATTGATACATTTTTAAAACCCGGTATTCATACTGGTGTTCTTCCAAAATTGAGCACTCATGTTAGTGTCTCACTGGTTGGTCGTGTCAATCGACCTCTTGAGTTCAGTCTTCATGTTGATCATTCATCAAAATTCAAGTTCTATACCAATTTTGGCCCTCAGACTACCCAATTTTCGATTTTGACCTTCAGGTCACCCAATTTCCAAATTCTCAATTTCGACCTTCAGGTCATCCAATTTCCAATTTCCAATTTCCAATTTCCAATTTCCAATTTCCAATTTCCAATTTCCAATTTCCAATTTCCAATTTCCAATTTCCAATTTCCAATTTCCAATTTCCAATTTCCAATTTCCAATTTCCAATTTCCAATTTCGACCTCTGGGTCACCTAATCCTCTATTTCGACCTTCGAGTCACTCAATTTCCAATTTTGACCTTTGGGTCATTCAAATTCTCAACTTCGACCTTCGGGTCATTCAATTCCTCAAATTTTGCTCTTTGATTTCCCATTTCGACCCTTTGTGTCATTTGATTCCCAATTTTGACCTTCGGGTCATTTAATTCTCAACTTTGACCTTTAGGTCCTCTAATTTTGTCAATCAGGCCTCTAGGCCGCCCACTTTATCAGATTCTCAAATTCAAGCCTTTGGGTTACATCTTACCAACATCAGTCATTTTTCTACCTTTGGGTTACAACTTTATCAATGTCAATCATTTTCAAATCATCAAATTCAATCTTTCAACCAAAATCCTGCTTTCGAGTTGATCGGTCATCAAATCCTGCTTTCAAGTTGGTCGGTCAACAAATCCTGCTTTCGAGTTGGTTGGTCAACCCAAATTCTGCTTTTGAGCTGGTCGGTCAACCCAAATTTTGCTATGGAGTTGGTCGGTCAACAAATCCTGCTTTCAAGCTGGTCGGTCAACAAAAATCCTGCTTTCGAGCTGGTAAGTCAAAACAAAACCCAACTTTTGAGTTGATCTTTTACTGAGTCTTTTCAAGACTCAATTTAGTCATGGATATGTCAATTAGACCTCAAGCAATTTCTTTCACGAAGGATTTTAAGAACAGTTTGCCAATTTGTCATTAAAATATTTGTTGATTTCAAAATCTTTATTGCACAAAACTTTACCTCAGAATATCTTCAGTATTACTTCCAAAAGGACAAAGCTTTCGCGAAGAAGGATTGAAAATTCAAAATCTTTCTATTGGCCAACAAAAAAGGATGAAGAATAAATCCTCGATATAGCCAGAAAAGAAAATTCAATGTTGTTGCAAAGTCATAAGTGATTGATATTGATCGCAGTCAATAACATATTTTTAAAGATCATTCTTGGAAAATAAGGCAGTCGAAATATCCTGGGTGATACAAAAAAATCCATTCAATTTCCATATCTCCTCAATCATTTAAGCTGCAATTAAATATCTGCAAAAAGGATTTCTCAATTGTCGTCAAGTTGAAAATGAATTATGTGAGTTAGACCCTCGGGGCCAAAGAAGATTTGGATCATCTCCAAGATGAAGGAGTTTGTGACGAATTCTTCCAGGGAAAGTTTGGATCACCGTCAAGATGAAGACGACTGCGATGAGCCTCCCGACAAACCCTAAAAGATATTTAATTTCTGCTATCATCAAGAGATTGCCAACCAAAGAACCAATACTGTCAAGATAATTCCCGAGGCAAAGAAGGATCGGAACATCTCTGAGATGAAGGAGTTTGTGACGTACCCTTCCCAAAAAAAAAAAGAGAAAAGTCAAGACATCTCCAAAATGAAGGATGATGTAATCCCTTAAAACCCAAGAGAGCTCTAATTCTGCCAAAAAAAAAGGGTGCAGAAAGATCATCATGAGAAAAGAATCCCAGGATATCAGACTGCCAAATATGCCAAGAATCTTCTTTAAATTTTGTGAAATTCTATTATCAATATTCTTTCACCAATTGCTTTCACAATACCAAGAATACTCTCTTTTCCACTCATATCAAGGAAATTGATAGCCTCCTTGAAAGAAAGTCAATTGGAAGCAATTTGAATTCGAATCTTGATTCTACAGAGTTAAGCCCAATCGAAGGTAAAACTTCAGGTAGAAAAGAGGGAATATTTTCAAAACAAGGTGCATCACTTTCAATTATTTTGAATCAACAACAATTTTTAACATTTTGGCAATATTTTATTACTATCTTGACATGAAGTGAAGAGCTCGATGTCCATCTTGACACAATCTGGCATCACTTTTTGCCTCCTTGAGAGGATAGCCTTCGTCGTCTTTCACATTGTTGAAAGATTAGCCTTCGCTCCGAAAGAATAGCCTTTGTCATATTTCGCATTGTCGAAAGAATTCATCTTTCGCGTTGTCGAAAGAATCACCTTGTTCCTTTGGATCGCCTTTGTCATCTTTCGTGTTGTCGAAAGAATTCATCTTTTGCGTTGTCAAAAGAATTGCCTTGCTCCTTTGGATCGCCTTGCTCACCTTTTGCATTGTCAAAAGAATCACCTTGTTCCTTCGAATCGCATTTGTCATCTTTCGCGTTGTCGAAGAAATTCATCTTTCGCGTTGTTGAAAGAATCGCCTTAGTCCTTTGGATCGCCTTTGTCATCTTTCGTGTTGTCGAAAGAATTCATCTTTCATGTTGTCGAAAGAATTCATCTTTCGCATTGTCGAAAGAATTGCCTTATTCTTCTTCAAAAAAAAGTTGTCTTATTCGCCATCCAACTTACCATTTTCATTCCCGGTCAGGTTAAGGGTTAAACCTGAGCCTCATTTTGATGAGGTATTTCATTCCCGGTCAGGTTAAGGGTCAAACCTGAGCCTCATCTTGATGAAGTATTTCATTTCCCAATCAGGTTAAGGGTCAAGCCTGAGCCTTATTTCTACACGAAGTATTTTACGTCCCATCCAGGTTAAGGGTAAAACCTGAGCTTTACTTCTTTGAAGTAAATTTTTCTTTTTCATTCTCCATTCCATATCTACCATTTTCATAAGAGCTAATTTCTTCATATCCAGTCAGATCCTTCTAACTGGGGCATTTTTAAAGCCCAAATTTGGTGTGTTGTTTTTTGCCACTAAGCTCGGCCTTAAATCGTCTTAGTAGCAAACAAGGGCATCTATAAAAACCCTAAATTTTCCTCATCTATTTTCAGACACATCCCTCGTGCAGTGCCAACCCTGGTAGGTCAGTGTAGGAGTCCAACCCCAAGTTTGTAGCAGAAAATTACCATTTTACCCACTCTTATTAGAAAAATTACCATTTTACCTCTACGTCATCCCGGACCCTAGTCAGTCGGAGAAAACGAAGCTCATTGGTCAGTTCAGAACAATTAGAATATTAGTCATTTCAAGCTCATCTAAGCTCACAATGAACAGACCATTTTCATTTTTAACCATTCCTGCCAAAATGGGATCATTTCTTCAGAAATGAGCTCATTTCTCACTCAAATTCAAGTCAATTATCTTCGAGTCAGTCATTCATATTCCCCTGAGTCTAGCTTAATCTCACTAGGAGTTCAAGTGCTCCAGTTTCAGTTCAACACTATTTCCAAGTGTCTACGAGCCCATTTCAGCTCATTTAGCTGAAATTGAGCTGAGTCAAGTCAGTTGAGCTAGTGTTTGAGCTTCAATTTTAGTTCATCTCAGTATTATTGATCTTTGTTCTAGCTCAAACCCAGCTCTCGTTTGTAATTCACTTCACTCCAGCGACCATTCTGTATCATTTCTCTAAAAATGACAGCTTTTCTTGAAAATTTATTCGACGAGTTCAGTTGAGTCAGTGTCTTGTTAATTCATTTGAGTTTTGAAACCCTAGAACCCAGCTCAATCCAGTTCATTTCAGTTCAATCCAGCTCACACCCCAATTTTCAGTGTCATTCTGGTCCGGTAGAGCCTGAAAACCATTTTGCAAATTTTATCAATTTTAACACTTTTTGAACTGGTTTAAGTGTCAATCAAAGTCCAATATCCAAAATTCTTTATCTAGGGTCTGCATTTCACATAGCATTTCATGTCACTTTTCATCATTTTGTATCATTTCTCAGCATTTCATCACACTTCATTTCATTTTTAAAGTCCAGAACACCAGTTTTATAAATTCTAATCCAAATTGAGTTTTAAAGGTTTTCAGAAATCAATTTCAAACTCTGGGTTTCCAAAATTGACATTTTTACCCCCAGAATTTTAAATTTGGTAATATTTTCTCAAGAAAAATAATTTGGATTTCTTTCGAACTCAAATTTTCAAATTCTAAACTGGATTGGCTTTGCAACGGGGTATGAAACTTAAAATTCTGAGCTTGTTTCAAAAACTGACAAAAATAGTTCATTTTATCCAGAAATTTTCTAAAAAGACTATTCTACCCTTATGATCCTCAAAAATGAATTTCAAATTTGAAAAATGCGCCCACTCTGAGATGGCCCCGTCATTCACATCTACCTTTTCATTTCAAAACAAAAAAAAATTCTTTTGCCTTGTAATCGTTTTTTTTTCTTCTTCTTCTTTTTATTCTATCTTTTTTATTTTATTTTATTTATTTTTCACCCTGTGGGACCCACAAGGGGGTCGACCCCCCTTTCTCCTTTATCTTTACTTTCCTTTTTTTCCTTCTCCTTTCTTTTCTTTTCTTTCTTCTTTTCCTTCTTTCTTCCTTTTCTTTTTTTCCTTTCTTCCTTCTCTTTTCTTCTTTTCTTTCTTCCTTTATTCCCTCTCCCCCTTGGTCGACCAAGCCTCCAGCTCCTTCCTCCTTTCTCTTCTCTTCTTTTCTTTTCTCCTTCCTCCCTCTCTTTCCTTTTTTCTCTTCCCTTTCTTTCCTTCTTCCTTTCCCTCCTTTCTTTCTTTCCTCTTTCTTTGGTCCAGCCACCATAAAACTCCTCCTATTCCTCCTTTCTCTTCTTTCTTTCCTTTTCCCCTTCCTCCCTTTCTTTCCTTTCTTCTTTTCCCTTTCTTTCCTTCTTCCTTTCCCTTCTTTTTTTCTTTCCTCTTTCTTTGGTCCAGCCACCATAAAACTCCTCCTTATTTCTATTCTCCTAAGCAACACACGTTGAATGCCCTCTCCTTGTTCTTCCTTCACTCAGCCCTAAGCATCTCTCTCCCTCTTTTCTATCTCTCAACCTTAGCAACCAAAGCAAACATATGGTTGCTACTTTGGTCTCCCTCACACAACACCCTAGAGGACCTCTCCCTCTTTCCCTCTTGGGCTGCTCCCTCTTATTCACGCCCAGCAGGTCACCCCCCCCCCCTTTGCAGCAAGGCGCCACCTCCTCCAAGATCTCCAGCCTCCTTGCCTCCACCAGTTCAGTAGTCTAGCAGCCACCACAAGGAGAGCTCCAGCCACCCCTTTTGAAGCAGCTACCACCATCTCCTTCAACTGTCGCAGCTCCTTCTCAAGCAAAGAGTGTCCAGCAAGGTGGCAACCATCTCCTTCTAGTCCTCTTGCTCCATCCACGGATCTCCATCCTTTTGACCACCTGCAGCTACCAACCTACCTTCTTCAGCCAATAGCTTCAAGCTCCATCTCCAGCCACCACAGCTTCAGTTGGTCTAGCTTTCAAAGCTACTTCTCTAAGGGATAACCACCATGAACGTCCAGCCATCTTCATTGTTCCAAACGCACCCTAGCAGCATCACCATCTTCAAATTGGCGCTACAAACACCTCAACGTAGCATCCTCTTTGCAGCTGGATCAAGTGCAACCATAAACTCAAGGTAAGACCCCTTTGGCTTATTGAACTCTTGTTTATTTTTCCTTTTGATCATGATAAGGCTATCGGATGAGAAATTTCATTCATTCCATGGATGAAGTTTCTCATCCATGGCCAACATTGAATATGAGAGTTCATGTATCCTTGATCTTCTTTTATTTTATTGTTTATTTTCATACATTCTAGGCATTATATTTAGTTTATTTCATTATTTTACACGTGTTCTGTTAATTCAACAATGAATATCTGGTAATTTGTATATTTCAGTTTTAGGCACATAGCCCAATCATCATTTTATGCATAGTTTTTTGTCAATAAACCCTGAAATATTTATTCATGAATGCCTTTGTTTGTCTGCAATCCCTTGCCAAAATCTTGGTTCAATTTGGGTTTCGAAAGCCCATTAAAAAAATCCGATCTCAAACTGGGATTTCACCCTTCTGAAAATTCCAGGTTTTATTTAGCAGACAAAAACATTCGAGATCTCCTAAATGGACGATCCAAATCCTTCTCAAAAACATACAGTGGATTCTTGTTGGAATATATTGTTTTTCAGTATTTTCCCAATTTTTTCCAATGTGGTTTAGTCTCCGTCAAAAATCAAGTTTTCCCAAAACCTGTAAAAATCTCAATTTTTCCTTGTCAAGGTCTAGATCGACCGTAACCTGCTGTGAGACTTCAACCTGTAGGTTGGATGTCAAAACTTACAACAGAAAAGTTGTTCCTAACCATTCGCTTACTCATTCCCTAAAATTTGAAAATTTCAGGAGCATCTTAGGTATTTTTCATGGAATTAATTCCCTGTCTGTCAAATTCAAGTGTCTCAGAATTACAGAGATCTAGGTCTTTGATAATTCTATGCTCTTTTCCAAACCGTTCATCTAATCCCAAAACTATAAAAATAGAAAATTTTTCTCTGTTTGTCAAGGATATTCTTGCAAAATTTCAGCTATTTTATCTACTGTTTGCTATTTTTTCCATAATGTTTCCTGAAGCCTGTCAGTCTACTCTAAGTCCTAGAGTTGTTGGATTCCCATCCGACTTGCCGGAGCTGTCAAGCTTCAACCATAAGTCAAAACCAGAATCTGTAAAAAGAAAAAAAAATTGCCTAACTGTCCTCTGTCACTCCATAAAATTTGAGAAATTTTTATGGTAGTCTAGTACCCGAAATTCAGTTTAGATTTAGCATTTTAGGCAAAATCTTGATTTTTAGGATTTTTTGTTAATTTTTTACTTAAAAATATTAAAAATATAGATTTTCGAGCTTCATTCTATTTTTAGGGTTATTCTAGGTGTCCACGCCAAATTTGGCTCAATTCCAAGTTCATTTATTTTATATGTTAGTTTACTTTTAAATTTAGAAGCTAAAATCAGGCAAAAATCAAGTTAAATTTGATAATTTGTGATATTTTTGCCATTTTAGGGTTTATATCATGTGAATAAGCATATCATATCATATTAGGGTTAATTTTCATATCATTTGCATTTCAATTTCCCATTTTTGCAAAATTTATTTAAAAAAAAACTAGTTTCAAGGCCATAGTCGTGTTATCAGGGGTGTTTTGGTCATTTTGACATAAATTTTGAAATTCCAATTTCTAATTCTCCAAATTTTCATGCATATCATCATATTGCATCATATTGTGTTTAATTTTATTTTATTTGATTTTCAAATTTCTAAAATTTACAAAAATTCTTTCAGAAAACCCTGATTTCAAGGTCATTAGGGGTATTTTGGTCGTTTTTACTCCAATTTCAAATTTTTAAGTTTATTTTTTAATTTGATTACTTGTTTTTCATGTTTATATCAAAGAAGGTATGAATTTGGGTTTATATCTGAATAATATCCGATAATTTCCAATATTTTTGGATAAATCCAGATAAACCTACGTTTTTGTGCTAATATGTTTTCTAGTTTTGCAGGAATATCCAAGAAGAAGACTTTTATTTTCTTTTATTTCAATTCAATGTAATATCAGATGTAATAATTTGGAATAAAAGTTATTTTTCAGCTTAGAGTAGGATTGCATTGCACATAGCTTAATTTCTGCAATTTCCAATATATGATGTAGATGCATATGCACATTTTTCAAAATCACTATGGTTGACACGAATGGCACGTGCACGAGCTCTTAGGGAGTTCACGAATTTTGTGGGATTCGTATTTATGGTCATAGTCAGAATACGAAGAAAACCAAGATTTGTGATCTTCGTATTAGCCACATTCAGCCTACACTCTTAGGCTAACTTCAAAAATGCACTGCATTTCTCAAAAACTCAAAAGGATTTCCCAATTCCTCAAGGAAATATCTTTCAAATTCATGTTCATTCAAATTGCATTATTTTTAAACTCATTTCTCAATTCCATTTTAGAAAAATCGATTTTTTCAAAAATTCCTAAGTCTTTCTCAGGATTTGATTTTCTCAGAACTCTGAGTTTTCAAATGACATTTCAAAGTATTTACCAAGGTTTTCATATTCTCAATTTCATTTTCAAATCCCAAAATCAATTTTTCCAAAGTCCTTGAATTACTTATGAAATTGATTTTTCTCAGAATTCTCAAATCTATTTCCTCAGAAAAGCAATCCAAACCTCAAAATCAATTTTCTCAAAGTCCAAGTCTTCTTGAGAATGCATTTTTCATTCAAGATTCATTTTTCAATGCAAATTTCTGAGTTCCAATGAAATTCATGATTTTCTCAGAATCATCACTTTTCCCAAGTATTTCTCAAGCATTTTTCAAGCAAACATCATATTTCTCAAACTTGTATTTTTCCAAAATTTTATAGCACATGGCTGATTCTCTATGCATTCTAGAAAAATAGAACATGATTTAGATATTTGAATCAAGTTAAAGCACACATTTGATCCTTGGTTCAATTACCCTTGGTAAAGGCACCAGGAACGGTTGAACCTCGTACCGACGGACGGATCCCATTCCACGGAATTTTCCCATAAATTTTCAAAATGGAGGCGAGTAATTTTCAAAAACTTTGGTCGAGTTTGACAATTAGAATCATTTCTCTCTCTCTCGCAGAGGGAGGGCAAAAAATCTTGCGATGATAACAGGTAGTTATCCATGGTATATGCCTGTGGTGACGAGGATGTAGCTGCTTCCAACCTCCAGTTTGCAAGCAGTCCCTCCACAAAGAGGGTTATTGAGGAAAAGGAACTTGGGGGGGTGATGAGTCTAAATCATGTAAGGACTGAAAGTGAAGAAGATGACCAGTTGGATCTTGCACTAACCAAAAACCGCATGTTGAAGGAGCTACTTCTAGTAAAGGAGTCTCTTATACAGACACAAGCTGACCTTATTACTAACAACTATAAGCTCATCGATGACCTACAAGCGCACCTGGAGCATCCACAACAATGACTTCCATTTTTTATTGTGTTGTAAATCATTTGTCAAGTAACAATAAATTGTCTTGTAAATTGTTACAGCATTGTGTTGCATCATTTGTTACAACAGATACACAACAATGGATTGTCTTGTAAATAATTTGAATTCTCACACATCTTTTGAAGGTCCTTTTTAAGGGCTCTCTTAGAGGCCTTCAGGGGACCTTTTAGGGACCGCTGAGGGCTCTTCGAGGGTTCTTTTGAGGGCTTATCGCACACACAAATGTTAACCTGTAACACAAAAAAATAAAAAAAAAAAACAAGAAAAACTATACCAAAATCTAATGTTAGTCAAATCAAAATCAAGAAGCAAGAGTCTAACAAACTAATCTAACAAACATGTAACCAATAATTAACATGTAACAAACCAAGTAACAACTTCATAACAAACTATGCAACAAACTAACTACTTTGAAACAAACATAAAACTAACTAACTAATCTTGATTAAGGAAAAAGGTTTAACTATAACATTAACTAATTTCTACAATCTAATGAACTCTAATTATTTATGAACAAACTAAACTAATTCTAAATAAACAAAATGTTAATGAACTAACAAGAAATCTTAATCTGACAAACTTGAAATAAAAAAAAACTAACATGTAACCATTAATTTAACAAACTAACTAATCTTAAAAAAAGAAAAGTTGTGAATCTAAACCGACTAATTTTAATACTCTAATCTAACTAATTTGTAAAACAAATTAAACTAATTCAAAACAAAGAAAAACGTTAATTCCAGTATAGCTACTTAAAAATTTTATTAATAGTGAAATCTAATCTAAATAATCTAATTATTACTTTAGCAATACTACTTAACTAATGTTGAATTATTGCAAAGAAAGAAAACGTAATCTAAACTATAAGCTAAATACTTAGACAGTTAAAAATCTAAAACAATTGATTGAAAGGCCTAACAACATACACATGAACTAACCGAATTTAGACTAGATTGACTAATATAAAACACATAAAACCAAATTAAATAATCTGTTATAGCAGTCACGTTGGTTTCAAAAAAATTATTCAGTGTAAATCGATTCTCACGATCCAATGTGTGAACTAAGCTATGCAGATCCACTTGCGCTCAGGTACTATAGTGTGCACACGTCAGCACTAGTGCACCTCACAAATCTGCTATTACTAGGTCTGTTCTGGTCTGATAGGATCCTGATCAAGCCAGAGCAACATCTACTGAGAGGTGTCCAACCAGATCTGCCAATAATCAACAGGTTGTCCTCAACCAAAAAAAGCACACAAAAACAAAAGAAAAGAAGACTACGAAAAAAAATATCAACAAACTATCTATAGGCTGCGTAGTCTAAAATTTGCTAGAACAAAATCAAATTTCAAGAAACTATCTAAATGATGCAACAACTTCAGTATATACTTAACCTAAATGCAAAAACAAAAATCAAAAGTGAACTATCCTAAATGCTAAGCAAATGCAGAAAATAACATATGATGTATGCAGTGCTAAAAAAATTATAATATATGCATTCAATGAATAAAAACAAAGAATCTAATCTATGCATATATACATAAAGAGAATAGGGAGAAGAAGCAAACCTTGCAGTTCGCCTCTAATGGAGGGTTTGAGAAGAAGAGCGGTGTTTCTCCGGACTGCACGTGCCTCCGATGATGGGGATAAGAAAAAGCTGACGATAACAAAGGTTAGAAGTAGGATGAAATGAAGAAGAAGAAGGAAGAACCGAGGGAGAAACCTGCCAAGAATGAAATAGGGGAAGAAGAGAAGAGAAGGAGGAAGGTAGAGGGGGCGTGAATCCTTAGAGGAAAGACGCCCCCTCTTTCTGAAAAATTGGTTTTTATACTAAAAATTAGGTCAAAATGTGTGTTCTAAAAACCTCAATTAATTTTCAAAAATTCTAGAACACACACCTAGAAAAACGTATTTCAAAATTAGAACAATCCTAAACAAGGTAAAGTATTAGTTGAAAACTCCAAAACTAATTAAACTGCAAATTAAAAAAATCATAAACTAATTAAAACACTGTAAAAATGCAAGGAAGGTTTAAAATTGGCGTTTTTAGCTTTATTTTGATTTTAAAGAAACTCCTCGAAAAGCATTGACAAAAATGGGTTTTTGACGCATTTTTTTGGTGGATCATGCATAAAAACACACATATTTATATAATGCAGAAATTATGCATGATCAAATTTCCCCATGCTTATCGTTTGCTAGTCCTTGAGCAAACTCACTCTCACATAAAAAGTAAAAAACAAAACAAGACAAGCAAATCAAATTCTAACTCACTTTCGTAGGAATCACGGTTGCATTTTGCGTATGCAACAAGCCCTTTAAACCCCTAGGTTACCCCAGTGGACGAGTATAGTCTCGTAAGGGTTTGCAGTGATGCTACTCTCAAACATCTATGTCATGTACACATAAATATTCCAACTTCACAAAGCATTAGACAACTAAAGAGTTTGTTTTCATGAATGTTTCATGCCACTACACTTTTGAAACATAATTAGAGCCTTCTACATGCCGCCACAAAGTAAAACTTTTTCTTTTACTTTTCTAAGAAAAATCATAATCATTTATGCATTATTCTTGAAAAATCGCATACACACATGTCATGGCTTATTTCTCCTCACTTATGTGTTTTCTGCACATGTTTCTCAAGAATCATTTCTAAGAATGAACTTTATCTTTATGCTCTTGATTTTCTTTCTTTTTCTTTTTCTTTTTCACACTTTTTCTTTCTTTCAACACTTTTCCTTATTGAGAATTGTCTCAAATTTTCAGATTTTCATGACTCGTGTAATGAGCTTTGGGTCAATGACTCCCAGGCTAGACGACCTTAGGGCATCAAATACAAAGTATCTCTCAGACTTAATTACTCGAGTCACAATACCTTCCATTTTCATTGTTTTACGTATAGCTTACTTCTCATCATGTGTAATGTCAATATCTCTTAGGCTCTCTATGAAGTCCATGTAACAGACTTTCAAGTCGGAAGCTCCCAAACTAGATGGCTTTAGGGCATCAAGTGTAAACACCCCTCAGGCTCTACTTGCTCGAACCAAATAGGCCACATATATAAACTTAGACAAAGAAGTGATTTCCTTTGTTATCCTTTTCGACATGAGAATCAAAAACTTCAACTTGTGTCTTAGCTCTGCTACTAGGGAATACTAAGACATCAAACAACTAAACATATGCGCTTTTTTTCTTTTTGAGATCTTATTTTTTATGTAAGCCATTTGCTTAGTTTTACAAAAATAACGTTGTGCATATTCATACTTGTGATACAAAATAAAACTCTAACATGCATCTATCATCATTTCTTTGAAATCCACATAAGTAACTACATTTTTCTATATTAGTGTCAAAAAAAATGTGGGGCTTAAAAATTCTCTAAAATATTAGATTGTGTAAAGCATTCATATAAGATCAATCTCATTCCTTAAAAGCCTAATTGTTATGAGTTTTTATCAATGTAAATACATGGGCAGGAAAAAAAATGGGTGTGCACACTACACCCTCCCCCATGCTTGAATGATATTGTTCTCAGTGCCACTCCCCCATGCTTACATGAAACAAAAGACATGCAAGGAAAGGAGTAGACGTCACCTGATCTATGCTATAGAATCTGTCCTGTTACCTATAACTCATAAATCATATCAAAAAGACTGAAATGTATACGTGATCTATCATACATGCTCAAAAATCAAGAAATAAAAAAATATGCAAAAGATTATGAAGAACTACGAACAAAATCGGCCTAAATACTAATGGCACAACATACATACACTACGCACTGCCTCACACATCAACGAGGTCAATGACCTCGATGTCCTAACTAGTAACAACCTAAAAAATATACGGCTTCAACCATTTCTCATTGACCTTGAAATTGTTTCCCGTTTGTGGGTCCAAAATATCAACAACACTATGCAGGAATACCTCCTGGACTATGAACGCGCCATCCCATCTATTCTTTAACTTCTTTGAAAATAGTTGGAGTCGCGAATTAAAAAGCCAAACCTTCTAACTAGGCTCGAAATGTTTCCTCAAAATATGTTTATTATGAAAATGTTTATTTTGAGCCTTGTAGATTTTGGCAATCTCATACGCATCATGATGCAACTCCTCGAGCTCACTTAATTGGAGCTTCCGCTCCGTGACAGTCTGGGCCATATCAAAATTAAACTTCTTAATCGCCCAATATGCTCCATGTTCCAATTCAATAGGGAGATGACATGGATTCCCAAAGACCAATTAGTAAGGGAACATGTCAATCAAAGTTTTAAAAGAAGTCCTATATGCCCATAATGCATGGTCTAGACGCTGGGACCGGTCCTTTTGGTCTAGCTGGACTATCTTTTCAAGAATCTGTTTGATCGCCCAGTTGGAGACCTCAATTTGGCCACTCGTCTGTGGATGGTATGGCGTAGCAATCCGATGATGTATTGAATGCTTCCTGAGTAAGGAAGCAATATGTATATTCTTGAAGTGCTTACCTCCATCAATAATCATGGCTCTCGAGACGTTGAACCTACTAAAAATGTTATGCTTGACAAATCGAAGCACCTCTTTGTGATCATTGGTTTTGGTGGCCACAGCCTCAACTCACTTGGACACATAATCGACTGCCACCAAAATATAAACATAACCGAATGACGGCGAGAAGGGATCCATAAAATCGATGCCCCAAACATCAAAAATCTCTACGACAAGAATGGAGAGTAGTGAAAATACTCCATGTCTGCTAAGAGTGTAAACAACTCCTACAAAAATCATGAGAATCTCGATGCAGTGTCGACCACCAAAATCTAGATTAGAGGACCTTTGCAGTGGTCTTTCGACTAGAAAAGTAACCTCTACAGGCCAAGAAATGACAGAAATCTAAAATGGACTCGAACTTCTCTTTAGGGACACACCTTCGAATCATCTGGTCGGGACATAATCTGAATTTTGGATCCTTCCAGAAATAATATTTCACCTATACCATAAAATGATCACTCTCGGTCTTGCTCTAATGCACAGGGAACTTTGTAGTTGTAAACACCCCAAACTTTCACCCTCATCCAGTGTTTATCCATTTCATATGTAATTGCATATCACTGCATACATTTTGCATATTATTTCATCGCATTGCATAGCACTGCATGTCATCCCATCTCATTTTCGAGATCCAGCACTCCTGTTTTCAAAACATTCAATCCAGATTTGAGTTTTTAAAGCTTGCTTTCAAAATCAATTTCAAAACCTGGGTTTCTAGTCAACATTCTATCATTTTCCAACCCCAGGACCTCATATTTCGAAATATTTTCTCAGAAAATAATCTGGATTCATTTTAACTTCAAATTTTAATCGATTTCAATTCACAGATGAGGCCCATTGAGGTGGTGTCGCTTCTAGATACTCTTATTCATCAAATTTCTCAAATTTTTGAAAATTTCAGTCAGATCAGGCCTTTGTCACAGAGTCCTAATCCAGTCAGGAGTCTGTTCGGGGGTCTGTTTTACTCCCATTGTCAGTCTTTTTCCATTGTTTTCAAAATTTAGGTCATTTCACAGAGTCCAGTTAATTCAGGACTCTATTTTAGAGGTCGATCGAGTTAGGAGTCTAACCCTGACTGTGTTTTTTTGACTTATTTGGTCAATTTTTGATAAAATCTTTCGAAAATTCTTCCATTTGAATTCTAAAATCTAAAATCTAGGAATCCTAAGAGTTCAAGACTCTAACTCGGAGTTCCAGTTCGCTTGAGACCTTATTTTCAAAAATCTTGAATTTCAAATACTGATTTTAACCCCTTTTTAAAACCATTTTCAGTGTTTATTTCAAAATTCTTCAAAACTCGATGTGGGACCACTCAGTTGGCACCATATCCAAAGGAGTTCTAATCCAGTTAGGACCCCATGCCATTTCAAAACTTTCATTTTAAAAGTTGGCTTTTGAAAATCCTTTTGAAAACTCCTTCAATTTCAAGTTTTAAAATCGCTTTTTTGAAAAACTCAAGTAGGGCCCACTCGGGGTGGAGCCATATTCGAGTAAGTCAGGGCTAGACTAGGGTTAGTCAGTGTCTTGGTTAGTGTTAGGGGTTTACAAGAGTCAAAAATCATTTTGAAAGGTCATTTTGAAGTTTAGTTTTTAAAACTAGTGTTTTTAAAGGTTTTTAAAGGTGTTTTAAAAAACCAAATGTAGAGAATGCCAAGTGGCATCACATTTGGGGAATTTCTAGGATAGTCTAGGGGTTAATTAGGAAGTAATTAGGATAATTTAGGCTAGGGGTAGGATAGTAACTACACCCCAAAATCGCCCCCCCCCCCCCCCCCCCCCACCCCCTTTAGAGTCCAAAATTTCCATTTTTTTTAAAACCTAAAAATTTTCTATAAAAAGGGGCTATAGGGGGGGCGATTTTTTCAGCCACCTCTTGAGCAAATCTTGGAGCTTCTCTTTCCTCTCCAGCCTTCCTCCATTGCTGCACCTCAAAGGTAAATAATTTCTTCAATTTTTAATATTTTATTTAGTGTTTTTAATGATTTAAACCTAGATTTAGCCTTGGACACCCCCTCCTTATGTGGATTCAATCAAGATTCAACCTCAAGAACCATCAAGAACGGTCCAAGAAGGTGATCTAACCCTGTTTTGTGTGTTTTACAGGGATTTTAATCCATTAAAAGTGATTTGAGCATGATTTTTTGCATTATTAACCAATAAAATACATGATTTACCCTTTTAATGGGTTAAATCTATGTTTTAAAGGTGATATTGAATTTCAGCCATTGATTCCCTGATTTTTATTTATTTAATGGTTTATTCATGCTTATTATACGTTTTACACCATAGAAAAAATTTCTATTTACTGTTTTATGGTTTATTTTATTGATTTTCATTAGTTAATGCATGTTTTATTAAGTTTCTTAGTTTTCTGTGTGTTTTAGGTTTAGAACAGTAAAGATAATGTTATTTCGGATTTAAATCCTTGTTGTTTATTTCTGATTTTTTTATATGTGATGCATGCATATGTGATTGAACTACTGTAAAAAAAATAGAGATTTTTGGACTTTGGGAACTCTGTCAGAAAAATCAGACATCAAGTTGAGGTTTTAAAGCTTTAAAATCGTTGTTAAAATCAAGAAGGTAACTTGCTGTGATGATATTTTTCTCATCCTATATCTGATTTTATATCTGTAAAATGACATGGATTTACATTGATTAGATCTGTCTACTGTGAAATTTTCAGAATTTTTGATCACTGTTTAGTATTTTTCCTCTGTCAGAGACTCTGATTTTTAATTTAAAACTCGTTAGGGTTTACCAAAACCCTAATCAGACTTGTGTTATTCATAAATCCCAAAATACAGATCTGATTCATGATCTGTAAAAAATGAGTACTGTTATATTTCTAATATCTGTTCACTGTTAAAATCTCAGATATTTTAGATTAGTACTGTTATTTATCTTAGGATTATTAATCTGAAGTGTCAGTTTGGACCATGGTTAAAATACATACATTCAAGTCCGAATTGTCGGAAAGGAATCTCCCTGGTTTTAAAGGCTTTTTCATATCTGTAAAAAAGAAAAGTTATGTTTTTCTGTCTATTTGGTCTCTATAAAATTTCATAGATTTTCATGGAGGTTTGACCCCTGGTTCGGGTCTTGGACTGAGACTGGTTGGTGAACCAGGTCAAAAATGGCAATATTCAAAGACTTAATGCAGTCTTCGGATTAATTTAATGCCAAAAAAATATTTTTATAATTCTAATTTGATATTAGGGTTATAACAAGTGCAGGTACCAATTTTGAGGATTTTTAGAATCTGTTTGATGCTTGAATGGCTTGAATTGCAAAACAGGGCACCCGAAGAATTCCAAAACACTACAAAAATCACAAAATTTGTGATATTCTTAGATTTTCGTGCATAAGCATATATTTTTAGGGTTTAATCATATTCATAATCATATTAGGATACTTTAGGTTAAATTTGATGTTCATTTGATTTCATTTAGTGCATAAAACCTAAGTTTTACCAAAATATTTTCTGAAAAACCCTGATTTCAAGGCCATAGTCTTGCTATCGGGGGCAATTTGGTCATTTGACCTCAATTTCGAAATCCCTAAACTTAATTTTCATATTTTTTATCATGTCACATCATACTTAGTTCAATTTATTCTTATTTGGATTTTAAAAGTTGCAATTTTACCAAATATCTTTCTAAAAACCCTAATTTCAAGGCCATAGTCTTGTTATTAAAAGTATTTTGGTCATTTTGACCCCAATTTCGAAATTTCAAATTTCATTTTCATAATTATTCAATCTTATTTCATATTTTATCAATTTTTATTTAAGGGAATCATGGAAAAGGCTTATATCTAGCAAAATCCAGTAATTTCTAGATATTACTGGATAAACCTAGAAAAGCCAACATATCATCACTAACAAAGTTTTCTAGTTTTGCAGGTACATTGAAGATTTTAATTTCATGTATTTAAATTTCAATAGTGATGTAAATTAAATGTAAACTTTGGAATAAGAATTTAAATTCCTGCATAGATTAGGATTTGCATTTCATATAGTTTAAACTTTGATATATAACTGCCATGTATGCCAATTCATGCACATTTTATTAATTCACTATGGTCTACATGAATGGCACATACACTAGCTTTTATGAAGTTTATAAACTTGGTGGAATTCGTATTTATGGCCATAGTTAGAATATGAATGATACCTAGATTTATGATCTTCACATTAGCCACATTCAGCCTACACTCTTAGGCTAACTTCAAAATGCACTGCATTTCTCAAAAATACAAAAAGTATTTCTCAATTCCTCAAATCCATATTCATTCATTTCATGCATTTGCCAATTCCAATGCAAATCTCAATTCAAAGAAGTTCATTTTCTCAAAATTTTCTAAGTCATATGGAGAAATCGATTTTCTCAGAATATGAAAATCTCAAAGTATGTTTCAAGTGTTTCTCAAGTTCAAAATTCGAAATTTCAAGTTGTACATTCAATTCCAAGTTTGAATTCAGAGAAACCAAGTTTTCTCAGAATCAATTTTCACAAAATCTCAAGATTTCCCCAGAAATCGATTTTTACTTTTCTCAGAAATACATTTCAAATCCCAATTCACGATTTTCCATGTGATATCTATTCTAAGTGTTTCAGTTATTCAAAGCAAACATCATGTTTTCAAATATGCATTTTCAGAAAATTCATAGCACATGCCTGATTCTATGTGCATTTAGAAATTAGAATATGATTTAGACAAGTTGAATAGAGCAGAGCAGTAGATTGATCCTTGGTTCGATTACCCCTGTTAAAGGTGGCAGGAACGGTCGAACCTCGTACCAACAGGCGAGTCCCATTCTACGGAATTTTCCCGCATTTTAAAACGGAGGCGAGTTATTTTCAAAAACTTTTCAAAGGTCAGTTTGACTCGCAAAAGTTAAAAATTTTGCGATGATAACAGGTTTGGCGACCGTGATGGGACCTGTCTTCGCCTGATCAATTTAATGCTATACTTAGTTCAAGTTGTCAAAATCGATTTTCATGGAATGTCAGCTTTTAATTTATGCTATCATGTGAACCTAGGAGCCTAGGCTTGAACCCAGCTGACATGGACTGCATGTAGACTAGGTATGGTTTGGTAGGACCATATTGAGAAGGAAATTTGCATGCTCACATAGACTTAGGTCTAATACAACCCTCCTCAATCTAGGTTTGATTGAAAACAATGTTTGCTTCTTCAAATATTTCAAAATTCTATCTCTTTAGGATTTAGAGCCCTCTGTTTTCTTGCATGTGCTCATATTTCAAAAATCACCCCCATTTATATTGTCTCGGTCTTCACGTTGCTGGGCTCTCTTCCAGAACCATAGTTCGGGACAGAGCCTCACAACTGGACCACCTATTTGGGTGAAAACCCCCCTGCCACGTACCAAGGGCCATAGTCTAACGTATATCGGCAGGTGCTTAAGGATGTTGGAAAACTTGAACCTAGAACCGGAGAAATTGATTTTATGCCACGTACATCGTGCCTTGGCTTGAGTATATAGGCATCACTGGATTGGATACAGTTGATCTGAACCTTAGAGTTAGGATTAAGGTCCTACAGCTATTTCAAAATTTGTGCATCTAGAGTCAGCTTTTAGGGAATGTTGTATGTGCATACTTGTTTATGCATGATGTGATTGAATATGTTATAGTCATTTCCTTTGTATTTTCCATATTTTCTAAAAAAAAAACTGGACGATTTTCTCAAAAGTTCCCCAATCTATGTCCATGTACTCTCCAGGTTTTAAATCCTGGACGGTTTTCAAATACTTCATTTTCTGAAGTACTTCTTTATATTTCAATAAACTCTGGACGATTTTCCAAATTTCCCTCCATTTTCCTCAAAACTCCAGGTGATTTCTCATCTTTCCTATCTTCTGGATCTTGAATTTTCTACTTCATTTTTATCCTGCCTGCATTTTCCTCAAATTTCCTGTATTTTCCCAAGTCTTATTCCAATTTTCGATGTTTTCCAATCTGATGGCATCCAGTCAGCTTGATTCAGTCTTCCCTGAGGGTCACATCTCCTACGAGGTGCGACAAAGTCTTCCCGAGCATCGAGTCCTCAGCACCGGATCCTTCTTTCCCCGGTGGTACTATTTATGGTTCAAGAATTTCTCTCGTATGTTTCCGGACCACTTGGACGATTGTGGGTTAGAACTGGCGTTCGCAATGGGAAAGCAGACAGTCAACGGCAATTTGATCCATGCACTAGCAGAACGGTGGAATCCGAGCACTTCTACCTTCTGGTTCCCGTGGGGCGAGATGACGGTGCTGATAGATGAATTCTCAGAGATTATGGGATTACCTGAACCAGCTGGTCAGCCTGGAGATCCATTAGAGAAACAGTTTTTGATTAATGTCAAGGGTCTGGACCCTAAAGATGCTTTAGCTCGCATGACAGGGCGTAAGTCTTGGCCGCTGATCGAGGAAGATGGAAATGAATATGTGAATTTGCTCGAAATCTACAAACAGTATGGGACATTTGCAGAAGTCAGCTCGTTGTCTCGAACAGCTCGAGAGAAAATTCAGCATGCGATGGTCTTATGCACTGTGGGACTCGCTCTCTTTCCAAATGGGCAGAATTATATGGATATCAGAATAGTTCAGCTTCTAAGGAGATGAGGAAGTCGACAAACCAACCGCCTCTCCATTGCCATGGCCGCACTCGCCTTTCTATACCGAGGGTTGACTCGTTTCGCACTCGGAGAATCAATTCTAGTTGAAGGGTGCACCTACGCGTTGCAGTCTTGGTTTCTCCGGCATGTGCCAGCCCGAGCCAGTTCCTTCAGATACAATGGTAAAAAGCTTCTGCCAGTTGCGCGATACCGATTCTTGATCGACAACCTTCAAGAGGAAGAAGTCGTATGGGACTACTTTGATCGTCAGGAATCACCTCCCAGATATACTTATGCATACGGCAAGCGATTCAGGCTACTTGGCCCCTTCTTCTGCGCATACTATCATCCAGAGCGGTGTGTCAGGCAGTTCTCTCAGAGGCAGAAGCGCGTAGAGATTCGTCCACTAGCAGGGGTTCTGCCAGAGTTTGATCTCACATCAGACCAGTGGTCCGGAGCATACCATTCTGCCAGACATGGTTGGGATTCCTTTGTCAATCTTACTATTTTTCCTGGCCCTCGAGTGTCTTCTGATTATCCAGAGTGGTGAAAAATTGTCTGTCCCCCTCCCCTTTGTCAAGTGTATTATTAAAATCATATTCCTTTAATCTTCATTTCATCTTGGTTTGACTACCTCGCCTAGGTAACAAGGCATATTTCTAGTTGTTTATTTTGCAAAGAATGACAACGCAATTGTTGTAACTCTAGCGACGACTCAATCCCTAGTAATGGGATACTCTTTCAATTGTCTACCAAAATTCTCAACAAATATCTTCCTCCAACCCAATTTCTTTCAAAAGCCTAACCATCAGTTCTACCTTGCAGAGAGCATCAATAACATTCAGGAGAGCATTTGTGATACTCGATGGTTCAGACAAGGTCCGGAAAGAAAACCTCATCAGTTGAAGGTGTTGCATACTCAATCACTTCAGAAGAGGAAATGGACTCACCCCGATCAGTCAGAAGTCAGGGTCAGCAAGCAGAGGATGATGTTGATCCCCAGATATATGCTATGTTCAAAGAGATGATGACCAAAATGTTGACAGAACAAGCAGAAGCTAGTACAGAAAAGATCCAGGTCAAGCAGAATGCAAAAGGCCGGTCAGCCAAGAAAGTCTTGAAACTATCCAAGAAACATATCCAACACGAGGATACATCTGATGAATCAGAATTAGTAGGTGGCACTGATGAAGAGTATGAAGTCTGGCAAGCACTTCAAAGATCCCCTCATAGGCAAGGGACAACCTATAAATGGAAAAATCAAGCAATGGATGATCCAGTCCAAATACAGCTGAAGGAAATGGCAAAGAAGATTAAAGATTTGCAAGCCCGCGACAAGGGCAAGAAGGTCTTCACGAGCAAATATTTCTACAAGAGCATCACTTCCGTCAGGAATAATCAAGATTCAAAAAAGACAAATTATGTCAAGGCCCACCACGAGGGGTGCAAGGACAACAAAGGCAATCATACAAGTCAGAAAGTGAAATCTTTAAAGCAGAGTGGAAAATTGAGTCAACACAAAGAAAAGATAAAGCGGGACGGCTGGGATTGCGATCGCCAGTTTACTCCTCTCGAGCAGTCTCTCGATGAAAACCTTGAATATATGTTGGCCAAGGAATTGGTAAAGCTTCCAAGAGTCTCAAATCCTCCCACAGTCATGGGAAGATTCACAGACCAGTTCTGCAAATTCCATCGGGCAGTAGGGCATGACACCGACCACTGTTTCGTCTTCAAAAATATTGTCCAAGATCATATCGACAAAAATCTCTTCATTGAAAATGAGAAAGAGTATTGGTCAACTATCTTATCCAAGTCTCAGCAAAAATCAAGTACTCGACAAGAGGTGCAGCGTGACGATCCGAACCAGGACCACAAGATAGCCCCGTTAGATCAAATACTCGAGAGTTTCTTAGAATACATGCACACAAAAGATACAGTCGGGTCTCTGAAGGCTCACTCAACATTTTCTACCAACTCCACCAGAAATAGCAATGGACAAAACAAAAGAGGAGGTAGAAAAAAATCATACTAGAGGCTCAGGAAATCCAAACTCAGAGAGAAATGACCTCGCGAGTCGGAAGGATAAAATGGACAAGCGAGATGACAAGTCTTCCCCAAGTGTCCAATTCGAATTAAAATTCCAAAGAAAACCAAAGCATGATGGTTGGGGATACGATCGCAATTTTACTCCCTTAGAACAGCCACTGGAGCGAGTTCTGGGATGCATGATAGCCAAAGGGAAGGTTAGACTCCCCAAGATAGCAAATCCTCCTGTGACCATGGGAAGGTTTAAAGATCAGTTCTGCAAATTTCATCGGGCAATGGGTCACGATACCGAGCATTGTTTTGTCCTTAAAAATATTGTCCAAGACAGCATTGACAAGAATCTCCTCGTTGAAGATAAAAAGGAGGACCAATCATCCTGATCATCCTCAATCATTCAAAAAATTGACAACACTAGCGCTTTCCCAATTTCCCGTCTTGCTTTAAAGGGATGATGTAATCCCGTTTGTCTCTCCTTTATTTGTTACCTTTCCTTCAATACATCAATAAAGTTGTCAATTTTTCTCGCAAGACGTTCTTTTATGAGGAATGACCTCTTTTGAGTCTCTTCTGAATCAATCAAAAGTCAGTTGTCGTGTCACCTTCAGAGAGCGCTCTTCGAACATCAATCATTTACCCTTTTGTTCAAAATATTCTTCCCCCATTACACTAGGGCATTTTTTTTAAAAAAAAATCATTTTATCTACAAATACCCTGTATGCAGGCAGGATCAAACAAATCTCTCATTTTGCACACATGTGCACTCATTTACATTCATTTGCATTTGCATGCATTCATTCGCATTCATCTGCATCAATTTGCATTGAACTCCCCATTCAGGATAAGGGATAAATCCTGAGGCCCCGACAGTTATCCAAGTTGTCGTAAGGGTGAAGACTGAAAATCTTCCATCAAAATCAATTAGTAATTCTTCAGAATCCAGTGTTCGTGCTGGTAATTTTTCAAAAATCCAATGTTTGTGCTGGTAAACTTTCAAAACCCAGTGCTCGTACTGGTAACCATTTAAAACTCAGTGCTCGTACTGGTAACCATTTAAAATCCAGTGCTCGTACTGGTAATCTTCTAAAACCGGTATTCGTACTGGTAATTTTTCAAAACATAATGCTTGTATTGGCACATTTTCAAAATCCGGTGTTTGCACTGATACACTTTAAAATTCAGTGTCCACTAATTTAGTTTCCCTTCGAAATTCGAGTTCCGACTCGAATTTTCTTTCCTTATAATTAATCTAGTTTTCCTCAGGAATTCGAGTTCCGACTCGAATTTCTTTTCCTTCTAACCGGTTTAGTTTTCCTTTGAGATTCGAGTTCCGACTCGAATTTTCTTTCATTCTAGATAATCTAGTTTTCCTTCGGGGTTCGAGTTCCGACTCGAATCTTCTTTCCTTTCAGTTAATCTAGTTTTCCTTCGAAATTCGACTTCTGACTCGAATTTCTTTTCTTTCTAACCGGTTTAGTTTTCCTTTGAGATTCGAGTTCCGACTCGAATTTCCTTTCCTTCTAGATAATCTAGTTTTCCTTTGAGATTCGAGTTCCGACTCGGATTTCCTTTCTTTCTAGATCATCTAGTTTTCCTTCGGGATTCGAGTTCCGACTCGAATCTTCTTTCCTTCCAGTTAATCTAGTTTTTCTTCAAAATTCGAGTTCCGACTCGAATTTCTTTTCCTTCTAACCGGTTTAGTTTTCCTTTGAGATTCGAGTTCCGACTCGAATTTCCTTTCCTTCTAGATAATCTAGTTTTCCTTTGAGATTCGAGTTCCGACTCGAATTTCCTTTCTTTCTAGATAATCTAGTTTTCCTTCGGGATTCGAGTTCTGACTCGAATCTTCTTTCCTTCTAGTTGATCTAGTTTTCCTTCAGGATTCGAGTTCTGACTCGAATTTCTTTTCCTTCCAACCGGTCTAGTTTTCCTTCAGGATTCGAGTTCCGACTTGAATCTTCTTTCCTTCTAGTAAATCTAGTTTCCTTCGGGATTCGGGTTCCGACTCGAATTTCTTCTCCTTCCAAATTAATCTACCTTTCCTTCAGGATTCGAGTTCTAACTCAGATTTCTTTTCCTTCCATAATGGACTTGGTTTTCCTTCGAAGATTTGGGTTTTGACTCGAGTTTTCTTTTCCTTCAGAGTTGGTCTAGAAAATCCAAGTTCTGACTTGAATTTTCTTTCAAATCCAATTCGCTTAGCTTTCCTTTACAAGTTTGAACTTCTACTCAAACTACTCTGCGAGTTGGTCTAGAAGATCCGAGTTCCGACTCGAATTTTCTTTCAAAATCCAATTCATCTAGTTTTTCCTTGAAGAGTTGAATTCTGATTTAAATCTTCCCTCAAAAAAACCAGTTTAGCACCTGGTCCATTCAAAGCTCACGAGTTGGAATCATTCCTTCTTAAGCTATGATTCTTAGGTTGAATTCCTATGGAATTGATAGTTCGTAGGTCGAACCCCTGTGGAACCAATGTCGTTTTCAATAGAACCAATGTCGTTCTTAGGCTGAATCCCTATAGAACCCATGTCATTCTCAGTAAACCAATTCACAATTTCGACCTTTTTAGCCAATCAATTTCCAATTTCCAATTTTTAAATTCCCAATTTTCAGATTTCCAACTTTCAATTTCAAATACCAAATTTCAGAACCCAAATTTTAAAATTCCAATTTCCAAAATTCGACCCTTTTGAATCACCCAATACCCAATTTCAATCATTTTCTCTTGCGAGAGACCCTTTTTATAGGGAGAGTTTGAGGGAGCTCGCTCTTTTCGCATGCTATCCAATTCGTTCACTTAGCCCCTTTTCAGAGAGAGTTTGAAGGGACTCGTGTCTTTGTGAACCGTTTGCAAAACAAAATTCCAAATTTCACACAAGGAACCCTTTTTATAGGGAGAGACTCGACGGAGACTTGCCTTCCTTGTGGCCCCATAATTTCAGACTAGGCCATTTCATCATGAAGGACCCTCTTTTCAAGGAGAGTGTGATGAACTCGTTCCTTCATGACCAATTCACTTACCTCACCAATACCGGCCCCCTTTTCATAAGAGAAGCCTAATGTTAGGAAGTTTTGACGAAAGCTTAATTTCTCTTCGAAAGTTCGTTTTGCAAACACCTCCTCTTCAGGGAAGGGAGGAGTAATTTCTAATTCCAATTTCTGAATCTTCTCCTTTGGGGAAAGGAGAAGAGAATTTTTGTCACGGATGTGTTGCGTTGTGCTTCGAATGCTCGCTTTCATAAAGGATTTCAAGAAAAATTTCGCCAATTTGTCATTAAATATTTGTTGATTTCAAAAATCTTTATTGCACAAAATTATTACTTCAAAATACCTCCAGTATTATTTCCGAAAGGGCAATGCTTTCGCGAAAAAGGATTCAAAGTTCAAAATCTTTCTATTAGTCAACCAAGAGGATAAAGAATAAATCCGCGATATGGCCAGCAAAGAGAATTCAATGTTGTTGCAAAGCCATGAGTGATTGATATTGATCGCAGTCAATGGCACATTTTTAAAGACCATTCTTGAAAAATAAAGCAGTCGAAATATCCTGGGTGATACAGAAAAATCCACTCAATCTCCATATCTCCTCAATCACCTAAGCTGCAATTAAATATCTGCAAAAGGGATCTCTCAATTGTCGTCAAGATGAAGGCGAATTAAGCGAGTCGACCCCCGAGGCCAAAGAAGATTTGGATCATCTCCAAGATGACGGAGTTTGTGACGGATCCTTCCAGGGAAAGTTCAGATCAACGTCGAGATGAAGGTAAGTGTGATGAGCCTACCGACAAACCCTAAAAGATATTTAATTTCTGCTATCATCAAGAGATTCTCAACCAATGAGACAATAATTGTCATGATAATCTCTGAGAGAAAAGAAGGATCGGAACATCTCTGAGATGAAGGAGTTTGTGACGTACCCTTCCCAAAAAAAAAAGAGAGAGACAAGTCAGGACATCTCCAAAATGAAGGATGATGTAATTCCCGAAAAAATCCAAGAGAGCTCTAATCTGCTAAAAAGAAAGTGCAGAAAGATCATCATGAGAAAAGAATCCCAGGATATCAGACTGCCAAATCTATCAAGAATCTTCTTTAATTTTGTGAAATTCTTTTATCAATATTCTTTCACCAATAGCTCTCGCAATATCAAGAATACTTTCTTTTCCGTCCATATCAAGGAAATTGATAGCTTCTTTGAAAGAAAGCCAATCGCAAGCAATTTGAATTCGAATCTTGATTCTACGGAGTTAAGCCCAGTCGGAGGTAATACTTCAGGTAGAAAAGAGAGAATACTTTCAAAACAATGTGCATCATTTTCAATTATTTTGAATCAACAACAAATTTCAACATTTTGACAATATTTTCTAGCTATCCTGGCATGAAGCGAGAGCTTGAGGTTCATCTTTGGAGCATCCTGACACCATCCCTTTTTAGGACTTGATAACGGGAGTTTTCAAGATTCCTCCCCTTCTTTGTTATAATCTGAGCGCCTGGGCTCTCAGATTCGCACACTTCTCTGTGTCCCCATTGTCCCACCATAGACAGTCCAATTTCGGCTTGAGGTTAAGCCACCAATTTCAGCAAAAGGCAATTTCAAAAGTTATTTAGTCTCAGCAATGAGTCGCCCAAAATCAAACCATTTTCAAGCTTTAGGGACCCCAATTTCTTTCCTTTTGCAAAACCCCTATTGGATTCATTGTGCGAAAATCCGAAGGTTCCATCACGGTCTCTTCTTTCGAGGATTCCGTTTATTTTCTGCCCAATCAGGTTAAGGGTATAAACCTGGGCCTCCTTTGATGAGGTATTCCATTTTCTGCCCAATCAGGTTAAGGGTATAAACCTGAGCCTCCTTTGATGAGGTATTCCATTTTCTGCCCAATCAGGTTAAGGGTATAAACCTGGGCCTCCTTTGATGAGGTATTCCATTTTCTGCCCAATCAGGTTAAGGGTATAAACCTGAGCCTCCTTTGATGAGGTATTCCATTTTCCACCCAATCAGGTCAAGGGTACAAACCTGAGCCTCCTTTATTGAGGTATTCCATTTTCAACCCGGTCAGGTTAAGGGTTACGCCTGAGCTTTGTTCCATACGAGGTATTTCCCGTCCCATCCAGGTTAAGGGTAAAACCTGAATCTCATTTCTTTTTGAAATAAAATTTTCTACTTATTCTCCATTTCATATCTACCATCATCATTTGAATTAATTCTTTCATACCCAGTCAGATTTATCCAACTGGGGCATTTTTATGGTTCAAATTTGGTATGTTTTCTTTGCCACTAAGCTCGACCCTATACCGGCTTAGTAGCAAAGAGGGGCATCTGTAAACACCCCAAATTTTCACCCTCATCCAGTGTTTATCCATTTTATATGTAATTGCATATCACTGCATACATTTTGCATATCATTTCATTGCATTGCATAGCACTGCATGTCATCCCATCTCATTTTCGAGATCCAGCACTCCTGTTTTCAAAACATTTAATCCAGATTTGAGTTTTTAAAGCTTGCTTTCAAAATCAATTTCAAAACCTGGGTTTTTAGTCAACATTCTATCATTTTCCAACCCCAGGACCTCATATTTCAAAATATTTTCTCAGAAAACAATCTGGATTCATTTTAACTTCAAATTTTAATCGATTTCAATTCACAAATGAGGCCCATTGAGGTGGTGTCGCTTCTGGATCTTCTTATTCATCAAATTTCTCAAATTTTTGAAAATTTCAGTCAGATCAGGACTTTGTCCCAGAGTCCTAATCCAGTCAGGAGTCTGTTCGGGGGTTTGTTTTACTCCCATTGTTAGTCTTTTTCCATTGTTTTCAAAATTTAGGTCATTTCACAGAGTCCAGTTAATTCAGGACTCTATTTTAGAGGTCGGTCGAGTTAGGAGTCTAACCCTGACTGTGTTTTTTTGACTTATTTCATCAATTTTTGATAAAATCTTTCGAAAATTCTTCCATTTGAATTCTAAAATCTAAAATCTAGGAATCCTAAGAGTTCAGGACTCTAACTCGGAGTTCCAGTTCGCTTGAGACCCTATTTTCAAAAATCTTGAATTTCAAATACTGATTTTAACCCCTTTTCAAAACCATTTTCAGTGTTTATTTCAAAATTGTTCAAAACTCGATGTGGGCCCACTCAGTTGGCACCATATCCAGAGGAGTTCTAATCCAGTTAGGACCCCATGCCATTTCAAAACTTTTATTTTAAAAGTTTGCTTTTGAAAATCCTTTTGAAAACTCCTTCAATTTCAAGTTTTAAAATTGCTTTTTTGAAAAACTCAAGTAGGGCCCACTCGGGGTCGCGCCATATTCGAGTAAGTCAGGGCTAGACTAGGGTTAGTCAGTGTCTTGGTTAGTGTTAGGGGTTTAGAAGAGTCAAAAATCATTTTGAAAACTCATTTTGAAGTTTAGTTTTTAAAACTAGTGTTTTTAAAGGTTTTTAAAGGTGTTTTAAAAAAACAAATGTAGAGAATGCCAAGTGGCATCACATTTGGGGAATTTCTAGGATAGTCTAGGGGTTAATTAGGAAGTAATTAGGATAATTTAGGCTAGGGGTAGGATAGTAACTACACCCCAAAATCGCCCCACCCCCTTTAGAGTCCAAAATTTCCATTTTTTTTAAAACCTAAAAATTTTCTATAAAAAGGCGCTATAGGGCGGATGATTTTTCCAGTCACCTCTTGAGCAAATCTTTGAGCTTCTCTCTCCTCTCCAGCCTTCCTCCATTGCTTCACCTCCAAGGTAAATAATTTCTTTAATTTTTAATATTTTATTTAGTGTTTTTAATGATTTAAACCTAGATTTAGCCTTGGACACCCCTCCATATGTGGATTCAATCAAGATTCAAGCTCAAGAACCATCAAGAACGGTCCAAGAAGATTATCTAACCCTGTTTTGTGTGTTT
This sequence comes from Nuphar pumila, assembly GCF_984573655.1. Lineage (NCBI taxonomy): Eukaryota > Viridiplantae > Streptophyta > Magnoliopsida > Nymphaeales > Nymphaeaceae > Nuphar > Nuphar pumila. The sequence continues at coordinate 55,430,371 of NC_143253.1, read as the reverse complement.
TACAGGGATTTTAATCCATTAAAAGTGATTTGAGCATGATTCTTTGCATTATTAACCAATAAAATACATGATTTACCCTTTTAATGGGTTAAATCTATGTTTTAAAGGTGATATTGAATTCCAGCCATTGATTCCCTGTTTTTTTATTTATTTAATGGTTTATTCATGCTTATTATAAGTTTTACACCATAGAAATAATTTCTATTTACTGTTTTATGGTTTATTTTATTGATTTTCATTAGTTAATGCATGTTTTATTAAGTTTCTTAGTTTTCTGTGTATTTTAGGTTTAGAACAGTAAAGATAATGTTATTTCGGATTTAAATCCTTGTTGTTTATTTCTGATTTTTTATATGTGATGCATGCATATGTGATTGAACTACTGTAAAAAAAAACAGAGATTTTGGACTTCGGGAACCCTGTCAGAAAAATCAGACATCAAGTCGGGGTTTTAAAGCTTTAAAATCGTTGTTAAAATCAAGAAGGTAACTTGCTGTGATGATATTTTTCTCATCCTATATCCGATTTTAGATCTGTAAAATGCCATGGATTCATATTGATTAGATCTGTCTACTGTAAAATTTTCAGAATTTGTTACCTCTGTTTAGTATTTTTCTTCTGTCAGAGACTCTGATTTTTAATTTAAAACTCGTTAGGGTTTACCAAAACCCTAATCAGACTTGTGTTATTCATAAATCCCAAAATACAGATCCGATTCATGATCTGTAAAAGGTGAGTACTGTTATTTTTCTAATATCGGGACACTGTTAAAATCTCAGATATTTTGAATTAGTACTGTTATTTATCTTAGGATTTTTAATCCGAAGTGTCAATTTGGACCAAGGTTAAAATCAATATATTCAAGTCCGGATTGTCGGAGAGAGATCTCCCTGGTTTTAAAGGCTTTTTAATATCTGTAAAAAGGAAAAGTTATGTTTTTCTGTCTATTTGGTCTCTGTAAAATTTCAAAGATTTTCATGGAGGTTTGACTCTTGGTTCGGGTCTTGGACTGAGACTGGTTGGTGAACCAGGTCAAAAATGGCAATATTCAAAGACTTAATGCAGTTTTCGGATTAATTTAATGCCAAAAAAATATTTTTATAATTTTAATTTGATATTAGGGTTATAACAAGTGCAGGTACCAATTTTGAGGATTTTTAGAATCCGTTTGATGCTTGAATGGCTTGAATTTCAAAACAGGGCACCCGAAGAATTCCAAAACACTGCAAAAATCACAAAATTTGTGATATTCTTATATTTTCGTGCATAAGCATATATTTTTAGGGTTTAATCATATTCATAATCATATTAGGATACTTTAGGTTAAATTTGATGTTCATTTGATTTCATTTAGTGCATAAAACCTAAGTTTTACCAAAATATTTTCTGAAAAAACCCTGATTTCAAGGCCATAGTCTTGCTATCAGGGGAAATTTGGTCATTTGACCTCAATTTCGAAATCCCTAAACTTAATTTTCATATTTTTTATCATGTCACATCATACTTAGTTCAATTTATTCTTATTTGGATTTTAAAAGTTGCAATTTTACCAAATATCTTTCTAAAAACCCTAATTTCAAGGCCATAGTCTTGTTATTAAGGGTATTTTGGTCATTTTGACCCCAATTTCAAATTTTCAAATTTCATTTTCATATTTATTCAATCTTATTTCATATTTTAGCAATTTTTATTTAAGGGAATCATGGAAAAGGCTTATATCTAGCAAAATCCAGTAATTTCTAGATATTACTGGATAAACCTAGAAAAGCCAACATATCATCACTAACAAAGTTTTCTAGTTTCGCAGGTACATTGAAGATTTTAATTTCATGTATTTAAATTTCAATAGTGATGTAAATTAAATGTAAACTTTGGAATAAGAATTTAAATTCCTGCATAGATTAGGATTTGCATTTCATATAGTTTAAACTTTGATATATAACTGCCATGTATGCCAATTCATGCACATTTTATTAATTCACTATGGTCTACACGAATGGCACATACACTAGCTTTTATGAAGTTTATAAACTTGGTGGAATTCGTATTTATGGCCATAGTCAGAATATGAATGATACCTAGATTTATGATCTTCACATTAACCACATTCAGCCTACACTCTTAGGCTAACTTCAAAATGCACTGCATTTCTCAAAAATACAAAAAGTATTTCTCAATTCCTCAATTCCATATTCATTCATTTCATGCATTTGCCAATTCCAATGCAAATCTCAATTCAAAGAAGTTCATTTTCTCAAAATTTTCTAAGTCATATGGAGAAATCGATTTTCTCAGAATATGAAAATCTCAAAGTATGTTTCAAGTGTTTCTCAAGTTCAAAATTCGAAATTTCAAGTTGTACATTCAATTCCAAGTTTGAATTCAGAGAAACCAAGTTTTCTCATAATCAATTTTCACAAAATCTCAAGATTTCCCCAGAAATCGATTTTTACTTTTCTCAGAAATACATTTCAAATCCCAATTCACGATTTTCCATGTGATATCTATTCTAAGTGTTTCAGTTATTCAAAGCAAACATCATGTTTTCAAATATGCATTTTCAGAAAATTCATAGCACATGCCTGATTCTATGTGCATTTAGAAATTAGAATATGATTTAGACAAGTTGAATAGAGCAGAGCAGTAGATTGATCCTTGGTTCGATTACCCCTGTTAAAGGTGGCAGGAACGGTCGAACCTCGTACCGACAGGCGAGTCCCATTCTACGGAATTTTCCCGCATTTTAAAACGGAGGCGAGTTATTTTCAAAAACTTTTCAAAGGTCAGTTTTACTCGCAAAAGTTACAAATTTTGCGATGATAACAGTAGTCACCAAATAGTTGATGATGTCTGTGAACTAGGGTAGATGCTTGACATGAAGGAGTTGTTCATCCATAATGAATCATCCGTATGTCTCTAATCAATGGATGTCTCTATAGTCAGTCTGGACAGATGATTTGCTACAAGATTTTTGCATCTACTCTTGTCTCGAATCTCGAAATCAAATTCTTGTAGCAAAAGGATCTAGCGGATGAGATGCAGTTTGGTATCCTTTTTACTCATCAGATACTGCAAGGCGGCATGATAAGAGTAAATGATGACCTTGGAGCCCAACAAATAGGAACAAAACTTCTCTAAGGCAAACACTGTAGCTAGCGGTTCCTTTTCAGTAGTCGCATAATGCATTTGGGCCTTGAAAAGGGTCCTACTAGCATAGTAAATGACATGAGATTTTTGTTCAATTTTTTGGCCAAAAATGGCTCCTTCCGCGTAATCAGATGCATCACACATGATTTCGAAGGGCACCGACCAATCGGGAGATCGGAGAATGGAAGTTGTGGTCAAGGCCTTTTTCAGAGATAAAATGCCTTCAGACATGCATTGTCAAAATGAAATGATTGATCTTTCGATAGCAGGTTACATAACAGTCTAGAGATCTTACTCAAATCTTTAATAAACCATCGATAGAAACCTGCATGCCCTAAGAATGATCGAATCTGCCGTACTAAGGTCGGTGAAAAAGTTTGGCTATGGAATCCACTTTAGCCTGGTCGACCTTGATCCCTTTCTCAGACACAATATGTTTAAGAACAATCTCTTGTCTAACCATGAAATGACTCTTTTCCCAGCTAAGAACAAGATTCGTCTTTATGCATCATTTCAGCACTCTCGCTAACTTTTGAAGACAATCGTCGAATGAAGAGCTATAAACTGAAAAATTGTCCATGAATATCTCAAGGACGTCATCCACCATATGGGAGAAAATCACCATCATACACCTCTAAAATGTAGTCAGGGTATTGTAGAGCCTGAATGACATTCTCCTAAACGCAAAAGTGTCATATGGACAGGTGAACGTACTCTTCTCTTAGTATTCGGGGTGAACGACTACCTGATTATATCCTGAATAACCATCCAGGAAACATAAATAATGCTGGCATGCTAGTCTCTCTAGGATCTGGTCGATGAATAACAACGAAAAGTGGTCCTTTTGCATTTTATTGTTCAACTTCCAATAATCAATGCATACCCGCCACCCCGTGGTAGTCCTCGTGGGGATGCACTCTCATTTATCATTGATGGTGATAGTGAGCCCAGACTTCTTGGAGACAACCTGGGTTGGGCTCACCCACTGACGGTCAAAGATGGGATAGATGATCTCTGTGTCAAGTCACTTGACTACCTCCTTCTTCACCACCTCCTTCATGTGGGGATTCAGCCTCCTTTACATCTCTTTATAGGGTTTGGCACCCTCTTTCATGATGATCCTATACATACAAAAAGAAGGGTCTATCCCCTTGAGATCCACCACAGACCAATTGATCGCCTCTATATGCTTATGCAAGACCTGCAGAAGCTCTCACTCCTAAGTGTCAGTCAGGTCTACTGAAATGATGACTGGTAGAGTCTGATCCTTTCCTAAAAAAACATACTTGAGCAAAGCTGGCAAAGGCTTTAGCTCAAGTTCAGGCGGGCTCTCAATAGAAGGTTTGGCAGGCTGGTCTGCCAAATCCGGAAGGGGCTCAAAGTGTCAAGTCCAATTCAGTTCACCTGACCATATATCAATCAATCCAAGGTTATCTTTCTTGAGTGATTCATCATTATCCTCTTGAGGTATATCACTCAACGTCCATATCGGCTCTACTTCCACCAGGTCCTAAACAAAATTGACCTGGAAAGAAGCATCTGCTCCTGCAGAGCCCATTGTTGCATTGAAAATGTTCAACCTCATCTTCCTATTACCAAACGAGACATCCATTGCACCCGTATGACAATTATGCATGCGTTGGCAGTAGCCAAGAAGGGCCAACCTAAAATAATGGTCGTTTGTCTCACATCATCCATTCCCTCCATATCCAAAATAATGAAGTCAATAGAAAAGTAGAAGTCCTCCACCTTGACCAGAACATCCTCAAGAATCCCTCATGAGACCTTGATGGATCGTTATGTCAGCTGTAGGGTCATCGGTGTTGGCTTCATCTCCTTTAGCCAGAATGCATCGTAGAAGAAACCCGACAAGATGTTCACACTTGCCCCGAGGTCAAGCAAAACACGCTTGACTATGACGTCTCCTACGACAAAAGAGATAATAGAAGCCCCTTGGTCCTTGAGCTTGGGTGGAGTTTCGTGTTATAACACTGCACTCGCCTGCTTAGTAAGATAGATTTTCTTTAGAACGTTGGACCGCTCCTTCAAGAACTTTACGTATGCAAGGACTTGCTGAATGGCGTCAAGCATGGGGAGGTTTATCTGAACGTGCTTCAAAATCTCAAGCATCTCCTGCATCTGCATCCCTTGCTTGATAAACGACTTCGATTTTTCAAGTGCCTCAAAAAAGGGGGCTTTGGGTATGTAGGATTTGGAAAGCTCAAATGGGGGAGCCCTCCCGCTTTTCTGGGGCGTCTCAGTATGGACCGGTTGCTTAGCACTTGATCTCTCACTTTCTTTTGTAGCTTCCCTTGCTTTATACTCATTCCCACTCCTAAGGGTGATAACCGCTTGAGCCTACTCTTGATGAGCATCTGTCATATGCAAGCCATGCATCGGCTCGTTACCCTTAGGGTTAACCACTGACTGACTAGGCAGTGTCTCCTCGCTTCGCCTACTTAGCGCCTCGGTGAGCTGTCCCATCTGTGTCTCTAATTTGGCAATGGATTGAGTATGGGAGCTCAAGTTTGCCTTAATATCTGAGAAAATCTGAAGCATCTTGTCATCAAATGACTGGATGAAAGTAGGCTCCTGCGATAGAGGCTGACTAAAGGAGGGTTAGGTTGGAGGGTAGCTAGGTCTCTAAAATCTCAGCGGATAACCGCCTTGCCTAGGTTGGTTCTGGGAAGGGATAGGGGGTTGTTGCTGTGGATTACTCCACGAGAAATTGGGATGGTTTCGCCAACCTCGATTGTAGGTGTTGGAGAATTGATTGGGCACGGGTTTAACAAAACCTTGCACCACCTAAGCTTGTTCTTGAACAAACTCAGGATACTATGGTGCTGCAGAGCAGTAAAAAACATGGTGTGCTGGGCTAGTACACAGCGCACACACCTGCATAGCTGGTGAGAGATTCGACAACAACTGATCCAATTTCTAGGTCAGCAGGTCGACCTTGTTTTGCAAGTCAAGGTGTGTCCCTAACTCAAAAATACCAGCCTTCTTTGCTTCAACAGGGGCAGGTGTTGCTCTTTAAGTGTGTGAGGCCGAAGTGTGATGCATCAAATTTTTGCTAAGGGTCTCAAACAAGGCCCACGCTTCATCCTCACTCTTCAACATGAAAGTGTCCCCACAGGCTGCATCAACCATCTGAAGATTCTTCTCAGTCAACCCATCATAAAAATACTGCACTAGTTGCCAACGGGGCACCTGGTGGTGGGGACACTTCTGAAAAAGATTTTTCATCCTCTCCCATGTCTCATGGAACTATTCTCCCTCAATCTATGAGAAATTGGTTATGGCTTTTCGAAACTGGTTCATCTTATCAATTGAGAAATACTTCTTCAGAAACTCTCTCTGCAGTCATTCTCAAGTGGTAATCTGGACTGTGTCTAAAGTCTTTAGCTAGTGCTTGGCTTTGTCCTTGAGGGAGAACAAAAACAAGGTCAACCTCAAAGTGTCATCTCTGAAATTGTTGATCTGCATCATAGAGCATATCTCAAAAAACTCATCGAGATGACGATATGGGTCCTAGTTGCTAAGGCCGTAAAAAGAGAGTAACATTTGTATAATATTGGTCTTAATCTCAAATTGATTTACTCCTATAGCAAGTCTCGTGATGCAGGAGGGGAGAGTATATTCATTGGGAATGAAGTACTCCCTTAGAGAACGAGTCAACTGGTGATCCTCATCCATGGGGCTGGATCTACGGGCTTTCCTAATGATGGACTTGGGGTCCTCTACATGCTCTATAAGCTCGGGGTCAAGCGAGCAACACCCTTACATATACTAGAGGTAGAGACCGGTGCAACAATCATCCTAAGGGAGGGTTTTCTACCTAAACCTAGCGTGCACACGTGATCAACCACACAAACCACGAAGCAGACAAATAAAAATAATAAAAGCAAAAAGCAGTAAACACTCCACTACACACTTGCACCCAAGCAGCTATTGTTCAGAAAGCAAACTATATACAAGATACCAATCATGCACAGTCACCTATGAAGGGGTAGCCTACTAGGTGGGCCGAGCAAGAAAAGTAAGCTTGGCTCTAGGACTTGCAAGCAACATGGTTATACAAATCCTAAATACAAAAGCAAACTAATAATCCCAATTAATGAGCAAGGAAAAGAAACGAACAATCCTAAATAATTTACAGAAAATAAATTAACAATCCTAAATAAAGCGTGAACAAACAAGAGGCAATAAAGTGAATACTCATTTTTCGATCGTCGTTCCTCGGCAACAGTGCCAAAAATTTGGTGTAAGTTTTATGAAGTGAATTTTTAAAGATATATTTTTTATAAAACATTTTGTGAAAGGCAGACACCAAATAATAAAAACCAGCTCACACTAGGGTGAGATCCTGGTCGAACTGAGGGAATGGAGTGAAAACCTTTGTATTCCACAAAAATCCAAGCTTTATTGCCTTTAAAATAAAAATAAATAACTAATTAAAATGAGTTACCCTCTATAGAGGGATTAAAGAATAAAAATAATTACAAGCCTTATTACAAACTCAAATTAAAAATAAATAAACCTAAAGCTAGAAGAAAAGAAAAAGAATAAATAAAAGGATCTTCTTGCTTGAGCTCTAATCCCTTGATATGCACTCTCTCGCTTGAATCCAAGAGTTATTGGTATTTCGTCTTGATTTGCCTTGCATTCATTGCTTACATTTCTCACACATCTTCTGAAGGGTTTTTTTAAATGCTCTCTTAAAGGCCTTCAGGGAACCTTTTAGGGACCTCTGAAGACTCTTCGAGGGTACTTTTGAGGGCTTATCGCACGCACAAACGTTTCCCTGCAACACAAAAAGATAAAAACAAAACAAGAAAAACTATACCAAAATCTAATGTTAGTCAGATCCAAATCAAGAAACAAGACTAACAAACTAATCTAACAAACTTGTAACCAATAACTAACATTTAGCAAACCAAGTAACAACTTGATAACAAACTAACTATTTTGAAACAAACATAAAACTAACTAACTAATCTTGATTCAGGAAAAACGTTTAACTATAACATTAACTAATTTTCACGATCTAACGAACTCTAATTATTTATGAACTAAACTAAACTAATTCTAAATAAACAAAAATGTTAATAAACTAACAAGAAATCTTAATTTGACTAACTTGAAATAAAAACAAACAAGCATGTAACCATTAATTTAACAAACTAACTAATCTTAAAACAAGGAAAGCTGTGAATCTAAACTGATTAATTTTAATACTCTAATCTAACTAATTTGCAAAATTAGCTAAACTAATTTCAAAGAAAGAAAAATGTTAATTTCAGTATAGCTACTTAAAAAAATTATTAACAACAAAATCTAATCTAAACAATCTACTTATTACTTTAGCAATACTACTTAACTAATGTTGGATTATTGCAAAGAAAGAAAACATAATCTAAACTATAAGCTAATTACTTAGACAGTTAAAAATCTAAAACAACTGATTGAAAGACCTAACAACATACACATGAACTAGCCGAATTTAGACTAGATTGACTAATATAAAACACACAAAACCAAATTAAATAATCTGTTACAATAGTCACGTTGGTGCCTGTTATCAATGCAAATTTTTTCCTTCCCTTTGGGAGAGAAAGGAAAACTTTCCGTGAGTCAAACTTGACCAGAATTTGAAAATTGTTTTGAAATACTCGCCTCCGTTTTGAAATTGCGGGAAATTCCGAAGAATGGGACTCGACCTGTCGGTACGAGGTTCGACCGTTTCTGCCACCTTTAACAGAGGTAATCGAACCAAGGACCAAATGTGTGTTTGACTTAGTTAAATTATCAAAATTGTGTTCTATCCTAAATGCGCAGAGAATTCAGGCATGTGCTATGAAATTTTGTAAAATGCAAGTTGGAAAACATGATGTATGCTTGGAAAATGCTTTGAAGTTGGAAAATGTTTTTAAGGCAAAAGATGGAAATCGATTTCTCAAGGAAGACCTGATAAAAGGATTTGAAAATCATAAGAAAGTTTCTCAGGATGTGAGAAAATCATGGGAAAATGGAGAGAATTCTTGAGAAAAGATAAACATTGAAAGAGAAAATGTTTGCCAAGAAAACTCCAGCTTTAAAAATTTTCTTTGGAAAATGATTGAAAATTCATAGAAGAACTCCGTGGAGAAGGAAAATCAAAACTCAAGAAATTGAAATTCTGAAAATCTTAGCCTTGAAATATTTGAAAATCGATTTTGATTCTTGAGAATGATGAGAAACTCCTTTTGAAAATGAATCTTAAGAAAAGAACATTTTCCAGGGAAAATCGTGAAAAATTGGACTTTGAAAATCCGACTTTGGAAATTTTCAGAGTTTCTTGAGGAATCGATTTTCTTGGAATGAAATTTTTCTTGAGAAAAAGTTTGAGAAATGCATGTAATTTCATGATGCAAATTATTTGAATGGATGAATGCCTTTTTGTGAAAACATCTTTTCAGGAAAATATGTAATTTTAAAATTAAACTAAGGTAAGATTACAACATATTCCGACTATGGCCGTAAATATGCTTGTAACATACTTAGTTAATTCTAAAATATTTTGTAAAAATCAAAGGCATGCAGTGAATTTTGGAAGATAGCCTAAGAGTGTAGGCTCGGTGCGACTAGTAGAAAGATGTTGAATCTGGGTCTCGTCCATATTCCGACTAGGGCCGTAAATATAGACTCCACCGAGTTCATCAACTCCCTAAGAGTTGGTGCACGTGCCATTCATGTACATCCATAGTGATTTTTGAAATAAAATACATGAATCACATAATCAGGATATTACAGAAATTCAAACTATATGATATGCATCCGAATCTAAGCAGAAAAGTAAATCTCTTATTCCAAAATTTATATTATTACATCACTAAATAAAATAAAATAAAGACAATTGCAGACTTCATCTCCTTCCTTTGAATGTCCCTGCCAAGCTTGAAATGGGGTTAGCTCAAATATGTGAGTTTTTCCAAGATTTTCCAATAATATCTTGAGATTATTGGACTTAGTTGGATATAAACTCGATTTTCATACTTCCTTGATATTTGAAATGATGCAAATGCAAAAAAATCCAGTAATAAATAGTTTGAAATTCGGAATTATGGTTGACATGACCAAAATACCCCTAATATTGAAGTTATACCTTTAAAGTCAAGGTTTTTTGAAGGAATTTTGGTAAAATTTGAGATTTTTGAAATTTGAATTAAACCAAATGATGATGAAATGCATGATGAGACATGATGACATGCTGCTAAACACATTAGGACTATAAAAAACCAGAATTTGAGTTTGAAACTTGGCCAAAATAACAAATTTTGCTTGTTTTTCGCCCGAATTAGGGTCCCGCGGGGACTCCGATTTGATGATACGGCTAAACCGATCATCAAACAGTGCTCAAATCATGCTAAATTTGGTAGAGAGCATACCTCTACCCTTAGAAACAACATAGAATGATAAAATGCATGAAATGACATGGCCTATATGCAAAATTTCAAAGAAAGCCCTAAAATAAGCAAATTTCGCCTATGGGTACGAACCAAACATATCATTTAACGCAATGATGCAGAAATACACCATAGAGATGTCTGATATTTTGCAGGCTGCTAAAGAACATGAAAACTAACATCTTTGGTTTTTACATCTCCGGGATTTGAACTATGTTGAGCTCGATAACAGAAATTTGGTTCTGACGGGACTAAAATCAACATGATCTGATGTGAAAATGAAAACAAAATAATCACTGACCATACAAATTTCCTAAAATTAAATGAGGAACTACTGACATGCATATGAACAACTTTCATTTGTATGAATTCAGCATTTGATCAACTGGAAGAGAAATAAAAATACAACATTACACGCATAAACCAGAAGAACATATGTAAGTACCAAAACAGAAGATTGAAATAAAAAATAAAAAACTGGCATGAAGACTATCCTAAAAATTGCAAAATTTCAGAATCCAACAAAAAACATTCATAACATGAAATTCATTTTTTATAGATCCGAATTTAGAGCTATTTACAGAGAGAGCCAGTCGACTTAAGTCGATCCAGAGTCTTAGAAACTCAAATCAGGCTCTAACACGTGTCCCAAACTTTCGGATTTTTGTCAGGCAGCAAAAAAAAATATGAAAACTCTGATCAAATCATATTAAATAACATACGCAATCTCGAGTTCATGGCATTTTTCGGATAGAAAATTGGATCTCACATGAGGGAGATATCGATTTTACAAGTTGAGACCAAATGTTCTGAACATTTCCCGGGTCATAAAACCCGACTTGGTATTTTGAACTTTGAACCAAGTAAATGAATTCAAATACTTTCGATTTTTTTGCAAATTATCAGGGACAGCTAAGGGCACGTAATATGATTTTTTTGGCATTTTTAGAGAAAAATAAAAACATGAAATAACGAGTGGACTGACTAACAAAAATAGAGAATTACATAAACTAAACGGAATTGAAATACATGCTAAAAAAAAAGAACTAACTAATTCCTAAAATATGCTAATTTAACAAAATAAAATATGAATTGAATCTAACTAATTCATGAATGTTAAAAATCATCAAGGAAGCATAAGTATTTTTTATATATGTCATTTTATGAGAATAGCTCGATGCATCATTCAGAGGAATTCTTTCTTCAAAACGAAAATTCAAATCGAGACAAGGGCATTATTTCAATAGAACCACTTAGAATGTAAACTCACCTTGTGTTCTTTTGCTGTTTTGAAACCTCAGAGACGGGCGACTACCTTGATAATGGACTCCAGAGAGGGCGTGAATTCAGAGGAAAACAAAAACAAAAAAAAAATGGAATTCTCAGTTGAAGTTCAGATCTTACCAAGGAGCTCCCTCTCATTGGGCGTGGAATAGGGTATTTATAGATTTTCTGGAAAATTTTGAAATTCAAACAAATTAAATTTGGACCTTCCATGTGGCGCCATCTCAAAGCATGCTACTTTGGTTTTTTGGAATAAAAATAAAATGCAAATTTTGTAAATAAGACACCTCAACAGAGGAGTTGGCTTGATTTTCTCTGCAGAAGCTTCTCATATGGCGCCACTTCAGAGGGAGTCACCTTAGAATTTGCTTTTATTTGAAATTCAAAGCTTTGTTTCTCTGGAAGAAGGAGAGACCGCCATGTGGCGCCACCTCAGAGTGGCTCTACACTGACATGTGTGAGAAGGAAAGAACAGAGGAAGCAAGTGGCGCCACCTCAGTAGGGGATTTGAAATTTTGAACCTTTGCTTTTTTCTGGAGGAAGCAGAGAAAAAAAAATGGCAGAGGACAGGAGCAGAGGAAGCATATGGCGCCACCTCAGAGGGAATTTGAAATTTTGCTTTTTCCTAAAATCAAGTTGCAGAGCTATTTTTGAGGAAAGCTTCTTTTCAGAAATGGCACCACCTCAGAGGGGAGATGCTTCTACCTTTTCTGAAGAAAGGTGGTCTGGACATGTGGCATTTCAGTGTGGTTCCACACCTGACAAGTGTCAGCTTGCTGGAGGAGGCTCTTCAGATGGCGCCACCTCAGGAGGAATTTCAAATTCGAATTGGGTTGGCTCTGGAAGAATGGAGGGTGGCCATGTGGCGTCACCTCAGGGTGGCCCTACAGTGACACGTGGCAAGAGGGAGGAAAAAGAGGGAAAGGGACATGTGGTGCCATCTCAAATAAGATAAAAAAAATAAAATTCAGGATTTGCGCCACCTCAGTCTGGAGTTTGAATATTTGAATTCTGGCTTTTTCTGAAGGAGGCAGAGAGAGACATGTGTCACTTGCTTTTTCTGAGAAAAGCAGAGAGAGACATGTGTCTCTTGCTTTTTCTGAGAAAAGCAGAGAGAGACATGTGTCACTTGCTTTTTTTGAGGAAAGCAGATAGAGACATGTGTCACTTGCTTTTTCTGAGAAAAGCAGAGAGAGACATGTGTCACTTGCTTTTTCTGAGAAAAACAGAGAGAGACATGTGTCACTTGCTTTTTCTAAGGAAAGTAGAGCTTGACATGTGTCCGCTGCAGGAGGGAACACCTCAGATGGCGCAACCTCAGGGGGGGACAATTCTACTTTTTCTGGAGAAAGGAGAGATGGACACGTGGCGACTCAGGGTGGCCCCAGAGTGACACATGGCAAGGGATAGAGAAATAAAGGTGGTGGACATGTGGTGCCACTTTAGGGAAGCTCCACATTGACATGTGGCATGAATTAAGAAAAGGTGACTGAAGACATGTGGCGCCACCTTAAAGAGACCCCATACTGACACATGGCAAAGAAATGGAAGGTGAGAGAAAATGACATGTGGTGACTCCTCTGAGTGAACCCCACGCTGACACATGGTAGAGGATGAAAGGAGAGAGAAACGGCCCAGTGGGGACAATTCAGAGACAAGGCTTCTATATTTTTGGGTTTTTCGAAATTTAAGTTTTTACAAAAGGAAAGCCTATGTGGCGCCACCCTAGGGTGAACCCTACATCGTTTCTTTATTAAAATAAAAGCAAGACAGTAAAATCTCTTTTTGGAATTTTCATAAAACCTAGATTAACTCGCAAATAAGAAATACTTGGCCTAATTGCAGAAATTTTGAAAAGAGGTGGCCCCTGTAGGGTGATTTGTTAAAAGAATGATATTGGAAATTGCTGAAAAAAAAGGGCAAAATCTGAGATGAAATTGCTAAGTTAATGGCTAAAATCCATATTGAAAACTATCCAGATCATTTTCTTGAGAAAATTTTTTGAAATTCAGAGTCCTGAGGGTAAAATGGGAAGAATTGACAATTTTGAAGACCCAGGGTTTTTAAATCGATTTTGAAAAGAGTTGAAATTCGAATCTGGATTAAAAATTTTGAAATCAAGAGTTCTGGACCTCAAAATGACATGTTGTGCAGTCGAGTGATATGAAATGCTTATGCAATGATATGCAATGACATGTCTTATGAAATGCAATCCTGAACCGGGATTTTGAGATTCCCATCTCCTGTCAAGAATAAAATTTGAACATCTGAGCTGAAATAGAGAAATTTTGAGAGTTGCAGATGAAACTTGGACTTTTATAAGTTTTAGGCTCAGAAAATGACCATTTTGCCCTCCGACGATCTTAGTGGATAAATTGTGATGTTTGGTAGAAATGTCGGGTAGGTGAGTGAAAATTTGGAGTGTTTACAGATGCCCCTCTTTGCTACTAAGCCAGCTTGTGGCCGAGTTAGTGGCAAAAAAAAACACACCAAATTTGGGCTATATATATAAAAAATGCCTCAGTTAGAATGATCTGACTGGGTATAGAGATACTAGCCTGGTGAAGATGGTAGATATGAATTTTAGAACAAAGAGGAATAGATTTGTTCTATGGCGGTGAAGTTCAGGTTTTTGCCTTTAACCTGAATGGGATAGAAATTGCTTCGCTTGGGAAGAGGCTCAGGTTTAACCTTCAGCCTGATTGGGGAATGTAATATCTGATCGAAATGAGGCTCAGGTTTGTACCCTTATCCTGATTGTGTGAAAAATGAAATACCTCATCAAATGAGGCTCGGGTTTGTACCCTTAACCTGATCGGGCGGAAAATAAATGGAATCCTCATAAAAAGAAACCATGATGGAACCTTCAGATTTTACATAATAAATCCGACATGGGTTTTGCAAAAGGAAGAAAAATGGGGTCCCTAAAGCTTGAAAAGGGATTGATCTTGGGTGCCTCATTTCTGAGACTAAAATCAGCTTTTGAAATTGTCTTTTGCTAAAAAAATGATTGGTGATTCGACCTTGAACCGAAATGAGACTGTATATGGTGGGATAGTGGGGACACATGGAAGTGTGCGAATCTGAGAGCTTGCGTTCTCAAATTATAAAAAGAAGGGAAAGAATCTTGAAAACTCTCGTAATCAAGTCCTAAAGATGGATTGAAAATGGTGTCAGGACGCATAAAAAACGGACATCAAGCTCTCGTTCCACGCGAGGATAGCTAAAAAATATTGTCAAAATGTTGAAAATTTTGTTGTTGATTCAAAGTATTTGAAAATGGTGCACATTGTTGCGAAAATATTCCTTCTTTTCTACCTGAAGTATTACTTCCAAACGAGATTGACTTCATAGAATCAAGATTTGGAATCCAAATTGCTTACGATTGACCTTCTTTAAGGAAGCTATCAACTTCCTTGATATGAATAAGAAAGAGAGAATTTAATATTATGAAAGCAATTAATGAAAGAATATTGATAATAAAATTTTACAAATTTAAAGAAAATTCTTGATAGATTTGGCAGTTTGATATCCTGGGAGCTTCTCTCATGATAATCTTCCTCCACTCTTTTGAGCTTTCTTGGGCTTCGGGAGAGTTTATTACATCATCCTTTATTATGGAAGATGTCCTGACTTTTTCTCTCTTTCTTTTCCCTCTCTTTCTTTTCCCTCTCTTTCTCTCTTTTTGGAAGAGTACGTCACAAACTCCTTCAACTTGGAAATGTTTCAATCCTTCTTTGCCTCAAGGGTTATGTTTGATGAGGTTGGCTCGCGGGTTGGAGATCTTTGGATGATAGCGGAAATTAAATATCTTTTAGGGATTGTCGGGAGGTTCATCGCATCTGCCTTCATCTCGACAGTGCTTTGGACTTTCCCTGGAAGGATCTGTCACAAACTCCTTCATCTCGGAGATGATCCAAATCTTCTTTGGCTCCAGAGATCTAACTCGCATAATTCGCCTTCATCTTGACGACAATTGAGAGATCCCTTTTGCAGATATTTAATCGCAACTTAGGTGATTTGGAGAGACAGGGCTTGGGTGAATTCTCTCTTTTCCTAGCGCTCAGGATATTTCCACTGCCTCATCTTCACAAGAATGGTCTTTGACGATGTGTCATAATTGCGATCAATATTGATCATTTACGGCTTTGCAATAACATTGATTCTTCTTTGCTGGCCATATCAAAGATTTATCCTTCATCCTTTTGGTTTGCAAATAGAAAGAATTTGAATTTTAGATCTTTTTTCGCAAAAGCTTTGCCTTTTTTGAAGTAATACTGAAGGTATTCTGAAAGATTTGCATAATAAAGATTTTGAAATCAACAGTTAATTTATTGACAAATTGGCAAGATGTTCTTGAAATCCTTGGTGAAAGGGAGCATTTGAAATCCTGCTTAATGCATCCGTGATGAAAATTATCATCTCCTTTCCAAAGGAGACGACTAACAATATCAGTTCAATTAAGAACGACCATCTCTAGGAATAATATCAATTCAATTAAGAGCGATCATCGGTTCACTGGGAATTATATCAGTTCAATTAAGAACGACCAGCGGTTCACTAAGAACAATATCAGTTCAATTAAGAACGACCATCGGTTCACTGGGAACTATATAAGTTCAATTAAGAACGATCATCGGTTTGTTGGAAACAATATCAGTTCAATTAAAAACGACCATCGGTTCACTGGGAACAATATCGGTTCAATTAAGAACGACTATCAGTTCACTTGGAACACTATCAGTTCAATGAAAAACGACTATCAGTTCACTTGGAACACTATCAGTTCAATGAAGAACGACTATCAGTTCACTTGGAACACTACCAGTTCAATGAAGAACGACTATCAGTTCACTTGGAACACTATCAGTTCAATGAAGAACGACTATCAGTTCACTTGGGAACACTATCAGTTCAATGAAGAACGACTATCAGTTCACTTGGAACACTATCAGTTCAATGAAGAACGACTATCAGTTCACTTGGGAACACTATCAGTTCAATGAAGAACGACTATCAGTTCACTTGGAACACTATCAGTTCAATGAAGAATGGGGACCATTATAGAGAGTTGAATCGCTTCTATGAATGGTTTCAGGATTATCCCCTTATCCTGAACGAGGAAATGGAAATTGGATGACCTGACAATCGAAATTGAAGAATTGAATGACTCGAGGGTCAAAATTGTAGAATTGAATGATCCAAAAACTGGAAATTGATAGACAAAAGGTTAAATTTGAGAAATTGACTAATTCTGAAGATCAAAGTGACTTAGATCAACAAAGAAGAATAAAGAGCTCGGGTTAGAGCTCGAATAAAGTAAAGAGATCACGAGTCGGAACTTGGATCAACAAAGGAGAATAAATAGCTCGGGTCACAACTCAAACAAGGTAAAGAGATCTCGAGTCGAAACCCGGATCAACAAAGGAGAATAGAGAGCTCGAGTTAGAGCTCGAACAAGGTAAAGAGATCTCGAGTCGGAACCCAGATCAACAAAAGAGAGATAATTTGAGAAAAGACCCGAGTCGGAACTAGGATCTTCAAAGGAAAAATAATTTAAAAGAACACCTGAGTCGGAACTTGGATCTTCAAAGGAAAAGTAATTTGAAGGAAAACCCGAGTCGGAACTCAAATATTTAAAGGAAAAATAATTCAAAGGAAAACCCGAGTCGGAACTCGAATCTTCAAAGGAAAATAATTTAAAGGAAAACCCGAGTCGGAACTCGAATCTTCAAAGGAAAAATAATTTAAAGGAAAACCCGAGTCGGAACTCGGATCTTCAAAGGAAAAATAATTTAAAGGAAAACCAAAGTCGAAACTCGGATCTTAAAAGAAAAAATAATTTAGAGGAAAACCTGAGTCGGAACTCGGATCTAAAAAGGAAAAATAATTTGAAGGAAAACCCGAGTCGGAACTCGAATCTTCAAAGGAAAAATAATTTAAAGGAAAATCTGAGTCGGAACTCGGATCTTCAAAGGAAAAATAATTTGAAGGAAAACCTGAGTCAGAACTCAGGTCTTCAAAGGAAAAATAATTTGAAGGAAAACCCGAGTCGGAACTCGAATCTTCAAAGGAAAAATAATTTGAAGGAAAACCCGAGTCAGAACTCGAATCTTCAAAGGAAAAATAATTTTGACAGAAAACCCGAATCAAAACTCAGTTTTTTAAAGGAAAAATAATTTTTGACGAAAAACCCGAGTCGGAACACGGTTTAAAGGAAACTAACTTAAAGGAAAACCTGAGTCGAAACTCGGATCTTCAAAGGAAAAAATAATAATTTAAAGGAAAACTCGAGTCGAAACTCGGATTTTCAAAGAAAAAATAATTTAAAGAAAAACCCGAGTTGGAACTCGGATCTTCAAAAGAAAAATAATTTAAAGGAAAACCCGAGTCAGAACTTGGATCTTCAAAGGAAAAATAATTTGAGGAAAACCCGAGTCGGAACTCGGATCTTCAAAGGAAAAATAATTTGAAGGAAAACCCAAGTCGGAACTCAGATCTTCAAAGGAAAAATATAAACCAACTTGAAAGTTGGATTTTGAAAAGAAAGAAATCTGAGTCGGAACTCGAATTTCTAAAAGAAAAACGGATCAACCTGAGAGTTGGGTTTGAAAAAAAAGAAGTCTGAATCAGAATTTAGATCTTCAAAGGAGAACCTGATTAGAGGATCAAAATTTTGCAAATCGCCAGTGCGGGGACTGGATTTTGGAAAGAGGATTATATCTGAAGAATTTTGAAGAAAAATCAATAGAGATTGTAAACTGAAGTTAGGGATTGATGATTAAGATGAGAAATCATTCATAGTCTCAGGATTTATCCTTTATCCTGAATGAGAAGTGAATAGAAATTGAAGAATTTTGGGGAAATCATGGAAAATGATTCAGGTTTATCCCTTAACCTGAAGAAAAAAATTGATGCAAATTGAATGCAAATGAATAAGAATGAGTAAAAATTGATGCAAATGAATGCAAAATTAATGCAAATGGGTGCATATATATATGCAAAATGAGAGATTGGTTTATCCTACCTGCATACAGGATGTTTTGAGGTAAAGATAAATTTTCAAAAAAATGCCCCAGTGTAACTAGGGAGGAAAATTTTGAATAAAAGAAGGATAATTAATGAATAAGGCGACAAGCTTCTTGACTGAGAGACGTCCTCAAGATCATTTCTCACAAGAGACACATTGTGAAAAGGAAGGAGAAGTAAATGCATTGTGAATGCTAATCTGCACTCACTCAAATGGTCTGGGAACATGCGAAAAAAGCTTTTGAGCCATGAATAGTACCACCGGAGAATGAAAGTTCTGGTGCTAAGAGCTCGATGTTCAGGACAACCTTGTCGCACCTCGTAGGAGATGTTACCTTTTGGAAAAATAGGATCGATTTGACTGGATGCCATTGAACTGAAAATAGAGAAAGACTCGGAATCAGACTTAGAAAAATTATGAAAATTTTGAAAATTTGCAAGCAGGATAGAAAATGCAGCTTGAAATTTGAGATCCAGTAGAACGAGCGAATGAAAATCACCTGGAGTTTTGAAAGAAATTAGATGTTTGGGAAAATCATCCAAGGTTTGAGAAAATAAAAGAAAAAGATGAGAATATGGATATTTGGAAAAATATTTTTTTTGGGGAAAAATATTAGAGGAATAACGATAATATAAACAGTCACATCCTGCACAAGCATTTATTCACATACAGCATTCCCTAAAAGCTGACTCTAGATGCATCATTTTGAAAAACAGTTGTAGGACCCTAACTCTAACTCTAGGTTCAGATCATCTTTGTCCAATCCAGTTATGCCAATATACTCGAGTTGAGACCCGAAGTACGTGGCATAGAATTTCAACTCCGGTTCTAAGGTAAGGTTTTTCCAACATCCTTGAGCGCCTACCGATATACTTCGGACTATGGCCCTTAGTACGTGGTAGGGGGGCGTCAACCCAAATAAGTGGCCCAGTTGTGAGGCTCTGTCCCAAACTAGGGTTCTGGAAGAGAGCCCAGCAACGTGAAGACCGGGTAAAAATAGGTAAGGGGGGTTTGAAAAATGATCACATGCAAGAAATAGAAGGCTCTAAGTCCTAGAGAGATAGATTTTTGAAAACTTTTGAAGAAACATACATTGTTTGCATTCAGATCCTAAATTGAGGAGAGTTGTGTTTAGACCTAGGTCTATGTGAGCATGAAAATATCTCCTCAATATAGTCCTACCAAACCATGCCTAAGTTATATGCAATCAATGTCAGCTAGGTCAGAGTCTAGGCTCCTAGGTTCGCATGATATCAGAAAGCAAAAAAGCTGACATTTTTTTAACACAGTTTTGATAATTAAAATAAGTTAAGCACACTTTTGATCAGACAAGGACAGGTCCCATCACAGTCGCCAAACCTGTTATCGTCGCAAAATTTTTCCCGTCCCTTCGGAAGAAGGGGAAAAACCTTCTATGAGTCAAACTTGACCAGAATTTGAAAATTGTTTTGAAATACTCACCTCCGTTTTGAAATTGCGGGAAAATTCCGAAGAATAGGACTCGACTTGTCGGTACGAGGTTCGACCGTTCCTGCCACCTTTAACAGGGGTAATCGAACCAAGGACCAAATGTGTGCTTGACTTAGTTAAATTATCAAAATCGTGTTCTATCCTAAATGCACAGAGAATTCAGGCATGTGCTATGAAATTTTGTAAAATGCAAGTTGGAAAACATGATGTATGCTTAGAAAATGCTTTGAAATTGGAAAATGTTTCTAAAGCAAAAGATGAAAATCAATTTCTCAAGGAAGCCCTGATAAAAGGATTTGAAAATCATAAGAAAGTTTTTGAGGATGTGAGAAAATCTTGGGAAAATGAAGAGAATTCTTGAGAAAAGATAAACATTGAAAGAGAAAATGTTTGCCAGGAAAACTCCAACTTTGAAATTTTTCTTTGGAAAATGATTGAAAATTCATAGGAGAACTCTGTGGAGAAGGAAAATCAAAACTCAGGAAATTGAAATTCTGAAAATCTTAGCCTTGAAATATTTGAAAATCGATTTTGATTCTTGAGAATGATGAGAAACTCCTTTTGAAAATGAATCTTAAGAAAAGAACATTTTCCAAAGAAAATCGTGAAAAACTGGACTTGGGAAAATCCGACTTTGGAAATTTTCAGAGTTTCTTGAGGAATCAATTTCCTTGAAATGAAATTTTTCTTGAGAAAAAGTTTGAGAAATGCATGTAATTTCATGATGCAAATAATTTGAATGGATGAATGCCTTTTTGTGAAAACATCTTTTCAGGAAAATATGTAATTTTAAAATTAAACTAAAGTAAAATTACAACATATTCCGACTATGGCCGTAAATATGCTTGCAACATACTTAGTTAATTCTAAAATATTTTGTAAAAATCAAAGGCATGCAGTGAATTTTGGAAGATAGCCTAAGAGTGTAGGCTCGATGCGACTAGTAGAAAGATGCTGAATCTGGGTCTCGTCCATATTCCGATTAGGGTCGTAAATATGGACTCCACCGAGTTCATCAACTCCCTAAGAGTTGGTGCACATGCCATTTGTGTACATCCATAGTGATTTTTGAAATAAAATACTTGAATCACATAATCAGGATATTACAGAAATTCAAACTATATGATATGTATCTGAATCTAAGCAGAAAAGTAAATCTCTTATTCCAAAATTTATATTATTACATCACTAAATAAAATGAAATAAAGACAATTGCAGACTTCATCTCCTTCCTTTGAATGTCCCTGCCAAGCTTGAAATGGGGTTAGCTCAAATATGTGAGTTTTTCCAAGATTTTCCAATAATATCTTGAGATTATTGGACTTAGTTGGATATAAACCTGATTTTCATACTTCCTTGATATTTGAAAAGATGAAAATGCAAAAAAATCCAGTAATAAATAGTTTGAAATTCGGAATTATGGTTGAAATGACCAAAATACCCCTAATATTGAAGTTATACCTTTAAAATCAAGGTTTTTTAAGGAATTTTGGTAAAATTTGAGATTTTTGAAATTTGAATTGAACCAAATGATGATGAAATGCATGATGAGACATGATGACATGCTGCTAAACACATTAGGACTGTAAAAAATCAGAATTTGTGTTTGAAACTTGGCCAAAATAACAAATTTCGCTTGTTTTTCACTCGGATTAGGGTCCCGCGGGGACCCCGATTTGATGATACGGCTAAACCGATCATCAAACGGTGCTCAAATCATGCCAAATTCGGTAGAGATCATTCCTCTACCCTTAGAAACAACATAAAATGATAAAATGCATGAAATGACATGGCCTAGATACAAAATTTTAAAGAAAACCCTAAAATAAGCAAATTTCGCCTATGGGTATGAACCAAACATAGCATTTAACGCAATAATGAAGAAATCCACCATAAAAATGTCTGATATTTTGCAGGCTGCTAAATAACATGAAAATGAACATCTTTGGTTTTTACAGTTCTGGGATTTGAACTATGATGAGCAAGGTAACAGGGATTTGGTTCTGACGGGACTAAAATCAACATGATCTGATGTGAAAATGAAAAAAATAATAATAAATGACCATCCAAATTTCCTAAAATTAAATGGAAAACTACTGACATGCATATAAACAACTTTTATTTGTATGTATTCAGCATTTGATCAACTGGATGAGAAATAAAAATACAACATTACATGTATAAACCAGAAGAACAGATGTAAGTACCAAAACAGAAGATTGAAATAAAAAATACGAAACTGGTATGAAAACTATCCTAAAAATTACAAAATTTCAGAATCAAACAAAGGACATTCATAACATAAAATTCATTTTTTACAGATTTGAATTTGAAGCTATATTCAGAGAGAGCCAGTCGACTTAAGTCGATCTAGAGTCTTAGAAACTCAAATGAGGCTCTGACACGTGTTCCAAAATCTCAGATTTTTGTCAGACAAAACAAAAATCAGAAACATCTGATAAAATCATATTAAATAATAGACGCAATCTCGAGTTCAGGGAATTTTTCGGATTGGAAATCGGATCTCACATGAGGGAGATATCAATTTTACAAGTTGAGACCAAATGTTCTGAACGTTTCTCGGGTCATAAAACCCGACTTGGTATTTTGAACTTTGAACCAAGTAAATGAATTCAAATGCTTTCGATTTTTTTGCAGATTATCAGGGACAACTAAGTGCACGTAATATGATTTTTTTAGAATTTTTAAAGAAAAATAAAAACATAAAATAATGAGTGGACTGACTAACAAAAATAGAGAATTACAAAAACTAAACAGAATTGAAATAAATGCTAAAAAAAAAGAACTAACTAATTCCTAAAATATGCTAATTTAACGAAATAAAATATGAATTGAATCTAACTAATGCATGAATGTTAAAAAACATCAAGGAAGCATAATTATTTTTTATATATGCCATTTTATGAGAATAGCTCGATGCATCATTCGGATGAATTCTTTCTTCAAAACAAAAATTCAATATACAAATCGAGACAAGGGCATTATTTCAATAGAACCACTTAGAATGTAAACTCACTTTGTGTTCTTTTTCTGTTTTGAAACCTCAGAGACGTGCGACTACCTTGATAATGGACTCCAGAGAGGGTGTGAATTCAGAGGAAAACAAAAACAAAAAAAATGGAATTCTCAGTTGAAGTTCAGATCTCACCAAGGAGCTCCCTCTCACTGGGCGTGGAATAGGGTATTTATAGATTTTTTGGAGAATTTTGAAATTCAAACAGATTAAATCTGGACCTTCCATGTGGCGCCATCTCAGAGGATGCTACTTTGGATTTTTGGAATAAAAATAAAATGCAAATTTTGTAAATAAGACACCTCAACAGAAGAGTTGGCTTGATTTTCTCTGCAGGAGCTTCTCATATGGCGCCACCTCAGAGGGAGCCACCTTAGAGTTTTCTTTTATTTGAAATTCAAAGCTTTGTTTCTCTGGAAGAAGGAGAGACCGCCATGTGGCGCCACCTCAGAGTGGCTCCACACTGACATGTGTCAGAAGAAAAGAACAGAGGAAGCAAGTGGCGCCACCTCAGTAGGGGATTTGAAATTTTGAACCTTTGCTTTTTTCTGGAGGAAGCAGAGACAAACATATGGCAGAGGACAGGAGCAGAGGAAGCATATGGCGCCACCTCAAAGGGAATTTGAAATTCTGCTTTTTCCTAAAATCAAGTTGCAGAGCTATTTTTAAGGAAAGCTTCTTTTCAGAAATGGCACCACCTCAGAGGGGAGATGCTTCTACCTTTTCTGAAGAAAGGTGGTCTGGACATGTGGCATTTCAGGGTGGTTCCACACCTGACAAGTGTCAGCTTGCTGGAGGAGGCTCTTCAGATGGCGCCACCTCAGGAGGAATTTCAAATTCGAATTGGGTTGGCTCTGGAAGAATGGAGGGTGGCCATGTGGCGTCACCTTAGGGTGGCCCTACAGTGACACGTGGCAAGAGGGAGGAAAAATAGGGAAAGGGACATGTGGTGCCATCTCAAATCAGATAAAAAAAATAAAATTCAGGATTTGCGCCACCTTAGTTTGGAGTTTGAATATTTGAATTCTGGCTTTTTCTGAAGGAGGCAGAGAGAGACATGTGTCACTTGCTTTTTCTCAGAAAAGCAAAGAGAGACATGTGTCACTTGCTTTTTCTGAGAAAAGCAGAGAGAGACATGTGTCACTTGCTTTTTCTGAGGAAAGCAGATAGAGACATGTGTCACTTGCTTTTTCTGAGAAAAGTAGAGAGAGACATGTGTCACTTGCTTTTTCTGAGAAAAACAGAGAGAGACATGTGTCCGCTGCAGAAGGGAACACCTCAGATGATGCCACCTCAGGGGGGGACAATTCTACTTTTTCTGGAGAAAGGAGATATGGACATGTGGCGACTCAGGGTGGCCTAGAGTGACATGTGGCAAGGGATAGAGAAATAAAGGTGGTGGACTTATGGCGCCACTTTAGGGAAGCTCCACATTGACACGTGGCATGAAATAAGAAAAGGTGACTGAAGACATGTGACGCCACCTTAAAGCGGCCCCACACTGACACATGGCAAAGAAATGGAAGGTGAGAGAAAGTGACATGTGGCGACTCCTCTGGGTGAACCCCCACGCTGACACATGGCAGAGGATGGAAGGAGAGAGAAAGGGCCCTGTGGCGTCAATTCAGAGACAAGACTCCTATATTTTTTGGTTTTTCGAAATTCAAGTTTTTACAAAAGGAAAGCCTATGTGGCGCCACCCCAGGGTGGACCCCATATCGTTTCTTTATTAAAATAAAAGCAAGACAGTAAAACCTCTTTTTGAAATTTTCATAAAACCTAGATTAACTGGAAAATAAGAAATACTTGGTCTAATTGCAGAAATTTTGAAAAGAGGTGGCCCCTGTAGGGTGATTTTGTAAAAGAATGATATTTGAAATTGCTGACAAAAGGGGCAAAATCTGAGATGAAATTGCTAAGTTAATGGCTAAAATCCATATTGAAAACTATCCAGATCGTTTTCTTGAGAAAATCTTTTGAAATTCAGAGTCCTGAGGGTAAAATGGGAAGAATTGAGAATTTTGAAGACCCAAGGTTTTGAAATCGATTTTAAAAAGAGTTGAAATTCGAATCTGGATTGAAAATTTTGAAATTGAGGGTTCTGGACCTCAAAATGACATGCAGTGCAGTGCAGTGATATGAAATGCTCATGCAATGATATGCAATGACATGTCTTATGAAATGCAATCCTGAACCAGGATTTGGAGATTTTCGTCTCCTGTCAAGAATAAAATTTTGAACATCTGAGCTGAAATAGAGAAATTTTGAGAGTTGTAGATGAAACTTGGACTTTTGTAAGTTTCAGCCTCAAAAAATGACCATTTTGCCCTCCAGCAATCTCAGGGGATGAATTGTGATGTTTGGTAGAAATATCGGGGAGGTGAGTGAAAATTTGGGGTGTTTACAGTGCCAAAAAAATTATTCTGCGTAAATTGGTTCTCACGATCCAATGTGTGAACCGAGCTGTGCAGACCCACTTGTGCTCAGGTACTACAACGTGCACACGTTTGCACCAGTGCACCTCACAGATCTGCTATTACTTGGTATGTTCTGGTTTGATCGGAACTCATCCGATCAAGCCAGAACAACGTCTGCCAAGAGGTGTCCAACCAGATCTGCCAATAATCAACATGTCTGATATGCAAATCCAGTAGATCCATACGTGATCGTGATGTCCTCAACCAAAACAAAGCACACAAAAACAAAAGAAAAGAAGACTACAAAAAAAATTATCAACAAACTATCTATAGGCTGCATAGTCTAAAATTTGCTAGAACAAAATCAAATTTCAAGAAACTATCTAAATGATGCAACAACTTCAGTATATACTTAACCTAAATGCAGAAACAAAAATCAAAAGTGAATTATCCTAAATGCCATGAAAATGCAGAAAATAACATATGATGTATGCGATGCTGAATTTTTTTTATAATATATGCATTCACTGAATAAAAACAAAGAATATAATCTATGCACATAAACGTAAAGATAAGAGAGAGAAGAAGCAAACCTCGCAGTTTGCCTTCGATTAAGGGGTTGAGAAGAAAAATGACCTTTCTTTGGGCTGCATGTGCCTCCGACGATGAGGATAAGAAGAAGTCGATGATAGCAAAGGTTAGAAGTAGGATGAAACAAAGAAGAAGAAGGAAGAACCGAGGGAGAAACCGACCAAGAACGAAACAGGGGAAGAAGAGAAGAGAGGGAGGAAGGCAGAGGGGGCATGAATCCCTAGAGAAAAGATGCCCTCTCTTTCTAAAAAATTGGTTTTTATACTAAAAATTAGGTCAAAAATGTGTTTTCTAAAAACCTCAATTAATTTTCAAAAATTCTAAAACACGCTCCTAGAAAAATGTATTTCAAAATTAGAACAATCCTAAACAAGGTAAAGTATTAGTTGAAAACATCTAAACTAATTAAACTGCAAACTAAAAAAATCTTAAACTAATTAAAACAATGTAAAAATGCAAGGAAGGTTTGAAATTGGTGTTTTTAGCTTTATTTTGATTTTAAAGCAGTTTCTTGAAAAGCGTTAACAATAATGGGTTTTTGATGCATTTTTTGATGAATCATGCATAAACACACACACACACACACACACACACACACACACACATATATATATATATATAATGCAAAAATTGTGCATGATTAGTTACAAGTTAGTTTCTATTAGCCAACATAAAAAATATCAAAAACCTCATTTTTGAGACTCATCGAGAAATAAGAGGTAAGGTAAATAGTGTTTGGCAGTTTTATTCCATCTTCCATGTCCTTCTTGTGGATCGCTTTGAGTCTTTCTATGAATCTTGCTATATAATATATAAGAGCAATATGTGATACATTTTTGTTAGAGACAAATAAGTGTACACACAAATGAACAAATAAATAAACATTCAAACCTAACACTTATGTCACTTGCCAATAAAGGTTCTTTGTAAAATTCATGATCTTTCGGTTATGGTGGTTTCTGACTTTGCTTTATGTGTCAATAACTTGTTATCATCACCAATTAAAAATAAATATACACATATACTTAAAATTGTACCACTGGTTGTATGCACATATGACTCAGAACATTGATTATACCTTATGCACCACAATTGAGTCCTTGCTTGGGGGTAGGGATGGGGGTTTGGTTTCCTTTTTGCTATCACATTTCTTTTTATGTTTATAAGTATTCATCGCAAATTACCTAAGATATATATAGAAGACATAAGATATTGGAGCAGTATATTAAAAAACACTATCTTTTTTTTTTACCTTAGGCACAAAAACTCATGTTATTTGCTATTTGATTTTTTTTTTATGTTTCATCAACATGAGACAAAGCCTTTCAATAAGAAGAATTAGAAGCTTGTCACGTATTACAAGAATCCACACATTGAAACCCTCTTCTATATTAAACGTTAAACACCCATATCTTCTTGCTAGAAAGTGACTAGCCTAATGTTTTGGATTCACGTCAGTAGCAATATAATAGTATACAACTTCATCTTGCTCATGGACTGTTTGAAGAAAATAATTATATTATCGTCTCGTGGCTACTCATATTGCTCTCCACCAAAGTGCAATCAATGGTGAACCAAATTTCCTAGAAAAAATTTCTATCAAGTGATTTATGTAATATTCAACATGACATGTTTATTTGAGATAACTGTAAACTCTAATCTCTCATTATATTCATCAAAGATAGTAAACTCTTTATTCACATACTAAAAAAATCACGTCCATAAATCCTTTGACTCCTTATTCACAACTACAAATGTTACCCAAAACATCTTAATATAAGGATCAATACTATGGGCCGACAATGATATACTCATGTATCTTCTTTTTAGGAATATGTCATCTACAATAAGAACTAGAAGACATCCTTTCAAACACTATCAGTGCATGAACGGAAGAATAATAACAAGTACTTAAATCGATCTTTCTGATCGGTCTGAATGTACCCTAATGATCATCGATTAACCTTCATCAAATGATTCAAATGGGCAAAAAGCATATTGAAGGACTCTTCGAATGAACCATATAGTGTCAACTTTAACTATTTTTGTCCACGTCATGCTTGTTTGTAAGTAATCTCTACACCTTTCTCGTGAATGATGTCATTCATGATTTTTCTTAGAGTTATCTTCAGGCTATCATGCATACATTTGTGAATAACACCTAAAATCTACTTAGAAGAGACATTTTCTACTACAAAGTTGTCTAATGATCCATCATATGTATGCTTTCTTTCATACTTCTTTACTTGAAAAAATGATCATTCACACAACTTTGTACATTGAATCTTCTAGGGCAATCAACCATAGTTTGTAGGTTCTTTCTCATGTATACGACAATGACTGTTGTTGCAACTTTTTATGAAGTTTACTTTATAGTTATTTCTAATGATATGATCATTCAAAAACTTACGACAATGCTGAAGATCATTAAATCTTTTGTTGAAAGCATTTTTCAATTATTTGAGCCACTGAAAATGTTCACAACCATTAAGTTTTTCATTATGCAACTTATCATACAACTGAGATGCCTTCACTTCGATGATTTTGAATTGCTATTCATTATATAAGAATCTATTAAATGAGAATTTATTCAACCATGTCTTATTAATATAAAAATATAAAACAGTTCTACTGTCCAACAAATGCTCATATGACTTATACAACATACTAAGGTTTTGACTTCCCAATTGCCATTTGTGCAATGTTTTCAACTACCATTATTTGTCCAATGTCATCAGTGTCTTAGTCCTCTCCTATCGTTTATAAGTATGGCTCAACATACATGGTATAGTTATCATCATCGATATCATACAATTTTTCATTATCTACGTCATTGATGCTACCACTAATTGATTGTTCTATTGCATAAACTAAATCAAAATTCATGATATCTATCGCTTCATTTGCTTTCGTGCATGCAACATTCATGCATTTTTAACTTTTATGATTAATCATAAAAATATAACATACATCATCACACCTATATCTCAAGCATAAATCACAAAGCCCAACAACTTATATCTAGCTTTGTAATTTACCCTAGAAGGTTGAATATCATCCACATTATTGCAACCAAAATGACTGACATTGATTTGCCCATGCCCATGTGGTTCAACATCATTTACAGTGATCCTTAGATCATGTACAACATCAATTGTTTATGAAAGTTTTTCATTATATGCACATCAAAAATCTATATCTTTAATCGGTTCGGCCAACTGCATGCCCTCCATGTGCCTGAGATCAATGTTTGAGACATAGATATCGTTCACTGTTTGGGACAGTTGGATGTTCACCAAAAGAATGAGCATGATAGATAGTGTCTGAGATAGGTACACATTCTTCACAGGATTCTCATAATTTGATTCATCAATTGCTTCTTGTTTAACTTCGCAAGTAATAACTTCTTTCGCTTTGCAAGCAACTAAGTAAACATTGTCACTAAATAACATCAATTCTATATCATTGTCGTCCAACACACCTATTCATATATGTTGGCTATCTATGTTCAGAAAATAACTATACTAGAGGATCATTGAGTCTTCTACATGCCTGATTTTTATAAGACATCAAAGCCATAAATTCCTTATGACTATTGTTTTTGGAGACCACTATAGACAAATTAGGCAATCAGTGTTAAGATAATATATTTTAATCATTTCATAGGTCATTATTAACTATATATACCAACCACAAAAATATATCATTCATCTAATGAAAATAGCATGTGAGAAAAGTTTATTCATATACACTTCATACATTCAATTAATATAACTACCTACAACAACCACTCTCAAAATGAATTACTCGCAATAATCTCCTAACCCCTATTCAATGCTTGTGCACAATAAACCCTAGCCCCATTACACCAATATAAAAATATTGAATATTAACTAAAAGCTATACAAACAAAAATAAACCATCTACAACACAATTAAATATATATCTATGAAAAAAACATAAATATAGTAAACATTAAATAATAAATCTAGTGGAAAATATTAAATAAAACACAGAAAAACATACAAAAATATCCACAACAATAACCAAACACAACTACGTATGGGATATTGAATGCTCACATCTACAAACAAAATAAAACACAAGAGGCTATGAAACTCATCTTTCGATCTAACCTGAAAAGTTGATGCAAAGGATACATCAACTTCGTTGGAATGCAACAAAAAACTTTCACGAAAATTGCTGCAAGGGGAGAGAAAAATATTGAGTTCTAGAGAAAAAAAGATTAAGGTTCTTTTAAGAAACAAACGAGAAAAAGAAACAAAATGAACAAAAAAAACTTTATATATGATTCAACAAACATGCCAATGTAAGAAAATTTGCATGTCAAAAATTTGGGCAGATCGCCACTTATTTGCTGATCTACTTGAGGTTGAGTTACTTAAATAAAATTTGCACGATTACATGTGAACTTCGTACTATATATGCGAAGTTAGTGAAATAGTTATGAAGTTAAGCATGTTTTAGTTACAAAAAGTTCACAAATTTGGTTATGCAAATTTTGTACTATATATGCAAATTTAGTATAATATTTGTAAAGTTTCTACAGGTTTCACTCATAGGAAGTTCACATATATGATTATGCAAACTTTATACTATATATGCAAATTTAGTAGAATATTTACGAAGTTTCTACTAGTTTAAGTTACATAAAGTTTGCAGATATGGTTATACAAACTTCGTACTATATATGCAAATTTAGTGAAATATTTGCATAGTTTCTACAAGTTCCAATTAAAAGAAGTTTGCATATATGATTATACGAACTTCATACTATATATATGAATTTAGTGGAATATTTGCAAAGTTTCTAGGTTTCAGTTAGAGGAAGTTCACATATATGGTTATGTGAACTTTGTACTATATATGTGAATTTATTAAAATATTTGTGAAGATTCTAGATTTTAGTTACGAGAAGTTCGCAGATATGGTTATGTGAACTTCTTCAAGTCTGCAAAAAAATGTGAATCTAAATTTTAATGAGAGTTTGCGATACATGAAGTATGTACCAATATGTTGCGCGAACTTTAAAAAATTCACTCATGTTTAAATTCAAGCATTTATAAAAATTGAACATCAGGCGAATTTAAAAATTTATAGGGCATTTAAAAAAAAACGTGTCATTTTTATCATACAGTTAGGTCATTTTCCATGAATTGATGTTGGCTTCCAAACAACTTTCATGTCATGAGATTTCCATGAATTGATTTTGAAAATTCAATTTTACAACAAATTTTTTAATTTCGTCCAAGTTCATAAAGGACTATGCACAACATTCATAACATTCATATCAAACTAAAAAATAAAAAATAGTAAAAAGGATGGGATCAAATAGATGAAGAAGATTAAAAATGATGCCTCTAAAATGTATATTAATTTCAAGAGTTGCATAATTTTCTTAAAACAAAAAAAATAAAAAGAGAGAAAACGTTGATTCCATTAAAAAGGATTTTCAATAAAAAAACTATTCCTTAAAAAACCATTTTTTCTAACAAATGCATGAAAAAGAAAACAAAAGTAACATGAGAAGATCCTTTCCCTCACTCTCTAACAACTTCTGCTTCTCCTTCCACCACTGCATCATCAACAACCCTATCAATCAATTCCCCCTAACCATTCTTGTACACCCAAATAGATGAAAAAGGACATGGTCAATTGCAAGCCAAGAAGAAGAAGAAGAGTCGATTAGTTGGGGAGGAAGATGAAGAAAATGAGAGGAAAAAGAAGAACTTGGGTGCCAAAATCACCCGAGATGCATCGGAGTGACGTTGCAGCTGCGTCTGCTCCTTGTGTTGTCAACGACTACTTGTCCAGGAGGAAGTCGTGTCATATTCTTGTGTTGGGGATGGAGTTGTTTTTATTGGGTGTAGGAAGAAGAGAAAAGGGAATTCAAATAAAGAAAAACAATGGGGACCACTTCTTTATGGAGTGTGTTTGGACTTTGATGATGTGAAATAGTCCCATATTGAAGGATTTCAAAATAGTTGTGAGTTTTATTACCTATAAGGAGATTCTTACACTTGTTTCAAAAAACAAGGGAGTGGGATAGCTACCACACACACGCGTGCGCTCCCGCTCGCCACGTCGTACCGTGTCATGCTAAGCTAGGCCCGGGCTCGGGTAATTGGCTCTTTAGGCCTATATCCATTCTAAGTCCAATGATCTTTTTGTCCCGGATTACTGTTTTTTATTTGGATTAAATAATAAGTTAAGAGAAATGGATAACGGATCGATCCGTTATCGGGTCACGACCCCTCGTATTCTGTAACGAGGTTCTTCCATGTTTTGTAACCGTTCGTGAGTTATAAAACATGGTTAGGGCTGGGTTACAGATATACGAAGTCGCCTGACTCTTGTGAACTTCGTTTTCTCTCTCCTTGCTGCTATCTCTCTCTCTCGCTCTCTTGCGTTTCCCAGAAAGGGGTTTTCTACAATAGCAGTTCCGAGAGGTTATCTTCGAAGGACGATCTACTGTTGGAGTGCATCGATCCGGATCGTTGAGGCTATTGTATCCTCGGAGAAGGACGCCGAACCCTATTTGCATCGTATGTGGGGGCGAATCTTCTCTAAGGGGGGTACTTTCATACGCCTTAGGATGTTACATAATACTAACATGTTACTGTTGTTTTTATTACGTTCTATGCATCTATTTGGTCATTTGTATTTGTCTGGATTTTGGTATAATGTGAAAATCAACATGTTTGCTCTCTGTTTATGTTTCGATCGACTATTAATCATGATTATCGTGTTGATACCTATTCTAAATTCTATCATGATGTTGATTGTGAAACGATTTGATCTGAAATTTGGTTCAACAGTTTTGCCAACTCCAGCCCCAATGCATGGTTTTGGCAACACTAGGGCTCCCAAAGATCCAAAGGCTACAATGGAAACCACAACACAACACCAAGATTGTGGTTTCCATGTTCCCAAACATAGCCCAAATCTCACAAATAGAAACAACTTCATAACAAGCTGAAGTAACAAAAAGGCATCCAACCTTCGCGCTTACACAGCAAAAAATGCAACCCCGAATCCAATATCAAGATTTTCATCATGAGAAAATGATTCGTAAAAGCCTTTACATAGTCCAACTCATCCAGGCTTGCCCAGTCTGCTTTCCCCCAACAAAAGCATATTGGATGCCCATAGAAGCCAAAAAGAGAATATGTCCTTTGACTAAGAAAGATCACAACTCTATACATTAGCAAGGCAAGCCTAAAGCATGATCAAGGTGATCATGGCCAGTATCATAGGTACAGAAAGAATCAGCCTACCGGTGCATATATTTCCAGTGGAATTGTGATGGCCAACTATTACCCCTCCACCACCACGTCTTCTTCCTCGTCCAATTCTTCCTCTCCCTCTCAATTCCCTTGCATGATGAGGCATTGGGACAACACCCTCCTTGGAAGAAGACTTGCCCTGTTTCATGCCTGCAAAGAAAATAATTTCTTACCAGACTTTGTATGTTTGGACTAGGAGAAAGGGACTTTGCTTTCTCTCTTGTAACTAAAACATTGTGCAACATGTTGGGCACGAGAAACACCTTTCTTAGGAAGCCTAGAACACTTGAATTTCTTGGAAGGTCTTGAATGGTGCATAGATGCGTAGCTGCAACAACTGGGGTTGAGAGTACAAAGTGTAGTGTTTGGAATTGCAACGCCCAGCTTTGCAACTCATCAAGCATGCCTCAATAATATAAACCCTTTAGTTTACAAGATCTTTGCAAGACCACTTAGAATGAGTGTCTGTTACAATTCCTAGCATTGCTGGAGTTGGAAAGTCATGTCCAACATCCTCTGAAGAGAAAGTATTCAATGAGATCCTCGGAATAAAGCAACCATGTGTTGATCTTCCCTAACTCAGGGTGAGTCATTACAAGATTCAAACTTTGACTAGTACCCAGATAACTGGTATTGTATTGACTATGGGAGTCCAAGTCATTTTCTTGAGCACATGGAGATAGTTGTAGGACCCAGCTCATTGATCAATTTTGACTGATCTAGGCCAAGTCTTAGCTAAACTGCCTATTAGTCTTTGACTTTAAATAAGAAGAAACAAGAAAGCAAGGATCATAAAAATGGATAACCTGATGGATGTACTGAAGCCTCACTCTGAATCAGCAAGTTGGTCGTGAGGGATGGAGAGAAGTGCAAGGAGAAGAGCAGCAGAGCAACCAAAATCCCTCGGAATCCCATTCTTTTTCCTGAGTTAGCAGGAACACCAATTTCTTTCTTGTTAACATATATATATGAGAGAGAGAGAGAGAGAGAGAGAGAGAGAGAGAGAGAGAGAGAGAGAGAGAGAGAGTACTTTATGGCATTGGTCACATGATAATTTTCAGGGTGATTAAGCAGGCAGGATGTATCAGTCCATGTTTAGACCTGGTTCATGCCCAGTCATCTATGCTCCCTTCCCAGTTCTTACTATACTACGTTCCTCCCAAGTTTTTTTTGACCTCCATTTGTCAGAGTTCTTTAGACCTCTATTATTAGGTCTGCTCCTTAATTTAGATAGATGTTCCTTCACAGTTTGTTGATATATATATTGGTAGTAGCTGTTAGTGCACGTCACCTTGTGTTGGGACGTTGCAAGTTCAAAACCCAATGGTACGTTGTATAACTGGCGGGGGGGGGGGGGGGGTCTGCCTAACCCAGCCTATAAAAAAAGTTCACTTCCGAAAGTTAAAAAAAAAAACCCAGCATACACATATCAATTTTGAAGTAGCAAACACCAGTAGGTTTGCCATCGCAATAGAACATCAATTTGAAATGGAAAATTAACTACAGAAAATGTCAAGTATTTCCTAGTACAATGATCCTTAGGGCCTGTTTGGTTAGAGCCAAATATCCAGATAAATAAGATATTGGGAAAATAAAAAATGAGATGCATGATTTTTTAGTGTTTGGACAGCAAAATGAGATTTTTTAAAAATCAGTAAACAGAGATATTTAATCCAGTACCTACGTGGATTAATAGAAACTAGGGAAAAATTAGTTCCCCCCCCCCCTAAAACAAGGGGCCTTATCCCCCTCACTCCCTACCTAAACCCTCAACCCATCGCCCTCTCTCTCCCCTGTGTTTTCCCTCCCTCTCTCTCTCTTCCTGTGTTTGCCCCCTCTAAACATCAAAATTCATAATTCAAAACATGTCACTAAATGAATGATAAAAATCAAAATTGTAAAGTCTGGTCGAAAAAAACTTGATTGTTAGCTAAAAACTGCTGTCTATTATTATAGGTTCTAGATTTTAGACCTTCTATTGGTTGGACAGTCTCTTTTATATATACGTCCGTAACATTTAATTATTATTATTATTTTTCTGATCGGCCCTTGTATGCATAATCCATATGATTTATTTAGTTTTTTAACATGCTTTTGATCATCCCCTGTAATCTACAGGCAAGACTTTTAAGATCAGCTTAAAAATTTTGCGGTATACAGTGCACCAAAATTTCAAGAGTGGGAATAAATTATATTCTACACAAGAAACAGTCAATCCAGTATGTAATACTAATCCAAGAAAAATAAAAATACATCTGTTTGAGATCTAGTAAAGGACATAACCGTGAGCTATGAGAGAGTGGAACAGGGGAGGACACCAAAACTTTAATTTAGAGATTAATCTCGAAAAGTTTGGGTATATGTATATACACCAACATAGTTCAGCATAATCGTATGGACGAAGACCCAAGGGGTGTGGCGTAGTGGGATGGGGACTAGACAGTTTGATTTGATGAGCAGTCTAGGTTCAAATCTCATGAGCGTCACCTCTTTAAGTAAGTCGAAGCTAGGTGACTTCAGGAGGTTGAGGGGGTAAGCCCCCTAGTATTTTATGCTGATATGGACAGAGACCGTAGTACGGCAGGCTGAGCCATGGTGGCTAGGTCTGCGCCTGCAGCGGTTTCTCCAGCAAAAAAAAAGAATAATAATAATAATTGCAAGGATGGTGGCAATGGAATTCAGGCACTTACCCCTCAAAGTCTTCACACAGAGGAGCCAAAGCTTGCAGCCAGAGAGAAGAAGGGTCTTATGCGGGTGGGTTATCACTTGGACAATTGAGGTGACCATCTCTTTTATTCTTTTATTCTTTTCTTCAACTCCTAAACTTCTTCTTTAGTTGCCCAAAACGATGCATTTCAAACCGACTTCCTCCACACCAAGTAAGTAAACAGACCTGCCCCTGAAGGCTGAAACCCATACCAAAACAATGTAAGTTAGGGTTGGATATTTGAATCCGCCCATAACCGGGTAATCGGGTTCGGTTCCGGTATCCCGTATAAACCCGACCCATTGACAGCCCTAAATTCTCCGATCTCTCCATTATGCTTCGTTTCTCTCCCTGGACATGGTCTGCAGCTAAGACATCACCGGCGGCGGCAAG
This sequence comes from Nuphar pumila, assembly GCF_984573655.1. NCBI lineage: Eukaryota > Viridiplantae > Streptophyta > Magnoliopsida > Nymphaeales > Nymphaeaceae > Nuphar > Nuphar pumila. The sequence goes on along the minus strand of NC_143253.1, from coordinate 55,393,546 downwards.
TGTCTCTCTCTCTCTCTCCGGCTGGCATCGACGTCCGGTGGGCAGTGACGACGAGGTGACTCTTTCTCTGGCCGGCGAGGCTGCCATATTGGCCGAGTCCGACTGGTACTCTCTGGTACCTCTCAAGAGAGAGAGAGAGAGAGAGAGAGAGAGAGAGAGAGAGAGAGAGAGAGAGAGAGAGAGAGAGAGAGAGAGAGAGAGAGAGAGAGAGAGAGAGAGACGTCAGGATGATTGATTATTAACATTATAGATTTAGGATTAAGGGTTTTGATAGTGTTTTTTTGAGCGTTATGAATCTTCTCTCCGCTAAAGTAGGTTGGGTACTTAGTTGAAACAGTGTTTTAAAAAAAAAAAAATTGTTTCCGAGTTTTGGGGGATTTTCGCTTTTTTGATTTTGGGGTTACTTTAAATCGTTTTGTTACTTGTTCATGAACGTTGAGTTAGAATTTATGTGATGACTTATGACTGGTGAGGATTGACCAGTTGATTTGTATTATGTTCTTTTTTGTTATTTGTTGATAACTTGATTATCAGTTTATTTTTGTAGATTGTAGTTTGTTAAATAGCTTCCGCATTCGATCGCTCTGAGGCGATGACATCAAGGAAGAAGAGAGGAGGAGGAGGTGGGGGAGGAGACTCCGTAAAAACCCTAAAGAGCAAGAGACGAAGGAAGCAGGAAGAAGAAGAGCCAGCTTCAGATGATGATCACAGGAGGGAGGAGGAGGAGCAGGTTCTTGAGGAAGCTCTAGACGACGCTAGAGGGAATGGAGCAGAAGAAGAAGAGTCTCAATCTGAAGTTTCTTCGGACGAGAATCCATTTAAGGACGACTTCGATCAGGGAAGCGATGAAGGTAAGACGCTTTTATATCACATGGAAATTAAGGTTTTTAGTGACTAATAGCTCTAAATGTACTTCATGGGGTGATCTTGCGGGCTTTTCCAAGAATTCTTGTTATTATCTTCGTTTTCAAACGATTTTTATGTTTTTGTCATTTTTGCTGCAAAAATTTATGTCTTCGACATCTTATTTGCATAAATGCATTTTAATTTCCTTTTTCATTTTCTGTGTTATCCTCTAAGGTTCGGATTCAGATGAATCTGATATCGAAGAGCAAACACGAGCTATTATCGAAGAGAAGGCGAGAGAGGATGAGGATGCAGAGGCGGAGTTGCAGCTCAACATCAAAGAAGAAGCTGATGATTTTAGATTGCCAAGTGCAGAGGTGAGCTCGCGAATGGAAGTTGATTTTTCCTCCTAATTTACTTCTAAAGCTGTTTATGAACATTGCCATGCACCTGTAATTGTGGTTCCGTGGTGTTCATATGTCATGCCATTGTTTCTTCTCTTTCTTAATTTTCCTACTATGATAGCAAAGTTCAAAATTCTTGCGTGGTTTTCTTGTTCTAATATCAAAGTGCAAAACTTTGTTCAACACTGAAATATCTTGACAGTATTGTGCCGTCAAAACTATTATTTGTGTGCACCTATATTTTTCAAAGGAGACCTTATTTAGGACTTTCCCTCTTTAATTGTTGGCTGTTTTGGACATGTCAGCATTTTCTTGTTAGCTTGCTGTATTCAATCATGAACAGGCAGGCCAAGCTGAAAATTCCCTTTAATTACCAATGAATTATCTACTCTAGGAATTTAATTTGAAGTATGTAACCCCTGGCTTGTCACAATGGCATCCTTCTTGCATGTTACGTTCAATATTTTGAGTAAATATCACTTTAAGTCCGGTTTTAACACTCACAAGTTTTGCTTGTGAAAATATAATAGAATTAGATGGTTGAGCCTTGGCACTTGTGATTTTTCTTTCATGGACATGTTGATTAAGATGAAAAACTAGTAAGGGTATTCTAATATAACACTGTTCTTTGTTTGCCTGCTTTTGAAAAGGAAAAAAGGAAGCCCGAAAAGTTTGCTTTTATTGCTTGAGAACAAACGGGTCCTCTTATGGGAGTTCATCATATTGACGATGTGCTTTTTTTATTTTCAATGGAAGTTTCACTTTTATTGCTTGAAATCCTTTTGTAGGAGCCTATTGTCATATTGATGATGGTTAAGAATGATGCTACTGTTGAACCATGTTGATATTTCATTGATCTTTTCTCTTAAATGCTTTTTTTATTATAGGAGCTTAAAGAAGAGCAACACCGCCCACCAGATCTTCAAAGTCTTCAAAGGAGGATTAAAGAAAGTAAGCATCATGTCCTGAGCCTTTGACATCAGGGTATCCTTTTCTTTATCATTTTATCATACTTTATTTGATTAAATTTATTGTTTATAATATTTTTGAGTATAGTTGTACGAGTGCTATCAAATTTCAAATCTTTAAGACAAGAGGGAACTGTTCGAAAGGATTATGTTGAACAGCTCAAGAGAGATTTGGCCTCATATTATGGATATAATGAGTATTTGATTGGTGTTCTTGTTGAGGTAATATGCTATACTCATCTAAAACATGATAACCTGAGCAGTGAGCAATAATATAAATTGCTGCATGTTAAAGTGATTTTAGTTGTTGCTTCATCTAATTGTAGGTTGCCAATAATGTTGAAACTTACATATGTATTTTTTTTTTGAAAAAATCTTTATGCAGATGTTTCCAGTTGTAGAGCTTTTGGAGCTTATTGAAGCAAATGAGAAGCCTCGGCCTGTATGTTTGCGTACAAACACTTTGAAGGTGAAATATGTTTTTTTTATGTTCCCCAATATTATTCCTTTTCTTGCTTGTTTTGTCTGTATTAGAACCCAATGGTCAATACTATGGGTCCTTATGCTGCTTGGGTCCAGGCTGATAAATGAGCCAAGCCTCATTGGGCTTGTTCGGATGAAACAATATTTTGGTTGGAGGGGAACAGGGAGAATTCACCGTAGTCTTGTTTGAATAATGAAGAAAAATGCTTTTCCAAGGTGGAAAAGTGAAGTGAACCAGTGTTATAAAAAACGCGCCTTGAGGCGCAAAAGGCGCGCCTCAAGGCGCCAGCCTTGCGTGAAGAAGAAGAAGAAGAAGAAGAAGAAGGAGGAGGAGGAGGAGGAGGAGGAGGAGGAGGAGGACGAAGAAGAAGAAGAAGAAGAAGAAGAAGAAGAAGAAGAAGAAGAAGAAGAAGAAGAAGAAGGAGAAGAAGGAGAAGGAAGAAGGAGAAGGAAGGAGGAAGGAGGAAGGAGGAAGGAGGAAGGAGGAAGAGGAAGAGGAAGAGGAAGAGGAAGAGGAAGAGGAAGAGGAAGAGGAAGAGGAAGAGGAAGAGGAAGAGGAAGAGTTTTGAATTAGTTTGTTTATTTGTATTTTTAGATTTTTTTTATAAAAAAAATTTGAGGCTTATGCTTTACGCCTCGCCTCAGTTTTTGGTGGAGTGCTTCGCTACGCCTCAATGCTTTTCACAACATTGGTGAACCCTAAACTTCTTACATATCCATTGGAGACCACCCATATGTGAATTGGAAAAACATGGTGAATGGCTAGTGGCTGGTGAATCTTGATCTTGACAGTAATTCATTACAGGAATTTAATGGTGAATGATAGGGTTTAATCATTTTTTCGAAAGAAGTGATGCTGGGGGTTAGCCCCCCTTTCATTAGCTATAAAAAATAATGTACAGAGGCAGTGTTATGAAAAGCGTTGAGGCGTAGCGAGGCACTCCACCAAAATCTGAGGCGAGGCGTAAGCCTCGAGGCGCAAAGCGTAAGCCTCAATTTTTTTTTAAACTTAAAAAACTATAAAAATTATCTAAAATTATAAATAAATAAGAAATGCTTTATTGATGAAGCAACAACCAACACGAAATAAAAAATCTCAAATAAATACGGAAAAAGTATGAGATTAACATGTAAAAGTAACATTAATGCAACAACTTGATCTATGTAAGTATCTAAGAAATAAAATATGAGCATTCATTCAATAAAAAACTAACATTAACAACAAAATGCATATTAGCACTAACAACATTAATTGTCTCTTGAACAAGCATTGAATAAAGATGAATATTTTTATTTCTTACATTACCTTGTATTGTAATCAATATTATTATTAAAAGGCTTAACCAACTTATCAAGCACCACCTGCAAGATAAATAGGATAAAATGAGCAGTTTATAAACAATAGATCAGAATACAAATAGCATATAGATTTATTATGCTAATACTTGAAAAGGACAAGCAGAAGAACATAGAAACTGAAACAGCTATAGAGTTTGTAATTAACACTGGACTTGCATTCTAGCAATATTTAAGCAAACATCAAATCAGAAGTATGCCTATTATAAGGGTTCTTACTAGATCCACTATATTGCCAAAAACAAACTTATTTATCCGTATGGTTGAAGAAACTGGACCATGACCTTGATTACGTTGTTATTAAGCATCTTTTTTTATTTTTGTTTTTTTTTTATACGAAAACATGGTCCAGATTGTTTTTCTGTTTAATGGCCTACAACACTGTGATACTGCTCGTAGCAAAACCTCAATATCTGGAATTTGGCTTGGCAGTTAAATCACTGAGATATCTCAGCAAGCCAACCGAAAAATCTACACGTGAATGGCAATTGGACATAACAATTTTTTGTTTGAAAAACCATCCACGCAGCTGGCTCAAATACTCACTGTCTATCCATGCACGTGAATCGCTTGGTCCACACTGATCCACATTCCTGTGAATTCTTAACCAATTTGGTCACCTTATGCAAGGATGTCCTGGTCATGTCAGAACAGAATCCATTTTCTACAGTGCACATACCAAGCAGAAAGAGTGGGAATGGAATAGTTTTCAACATAGCAAAGCAATTACATGGTTGCAGCACAAATGATACATAGTTGCAAGCATCAAGAGGACCAAATCAGTGTTTTTGCATCAGTAATCATTCACACTACATTTCCAACTTCTAAACATTTAAGCTTGTTCTTTTTTTGTCTATGCTGTTGATCAGCACTATCCAAAATAACAGGTAGTAGTAACAGCCAAGGATGAATGAAGGGGGTCGGGGTTACTTGGTGTCTGGCAAGGGTTGCCGGCGTCGCGGCTACTTCCGGCGAGAAGGAGGAGGCGGGAAAGCGAGAGAGTGTGAGAGACGAGAGAGAGGGACTGCGAGAGACGAGAGAGAGAGGGGCTGTGAGAGACGAGAGAGGGAGAGGGAGGGAGAGAGGGGCTGCGAGAGACGAGAGGGAGAGAGGGGCTGTGAGAGAGGAGATTAGGGAAATTAGGGCTCCCGACCCTTATTAAGGTCGGGGGTGAGATGTTATTGTTGGTCAAATGAGGGATTTGACCCTCATTTGACCAACAAATTAAGGCGTGCGTGCCTCATGCTGAGGCGCACCTCGCCTCAAGGCGTACGCCCCAAGGCGTACGCCTACATGGGTTTACGCTTTTTAACTGCGCCTCAAGGCACAAAGGTCCTCGCCTTGAGGCGAGGTGCGCTTTTTGCGCCTTGAGGCGCGTTTTTAACAACACTGTACAGAGGTATAAAAACTTATTGAGGTGTTATGCCTCATCTGGGGGTTTGTCTTTCCAATTAAGACTCTCCCCATCCTGTACAAAATGTAGTAAGAGGTTGCAAACTACCCAATGATTGCTCCTCAGCGGAACAATTCTGTTAATGAACCTACAAGAATCCTCCAAAAGCAGTTGTGACCTCCGTCTTCTCTCTTTCACTGCCCTTATCCACCCAATCCAACTTTTGTCATTGGAACTGGTTGAACAACTCTTGTTCGATTCTCTTAAGTCCTCATAAAGGAGCTCAATGACCTTGATCTCTGGAAATAGGGTCTCAGACCTTATTTGAAAGATTCTCGACTTAATGAAGCGCCCTTCACTGTTCCTTAGTTTGTATGCCACTCAAACATTCTCCGCAACCCTAACCACAGTGACTTGAATGTCCAGATCTTTGGTTCCAGTTGGTGGCCATCCATCTGCGATAATGCCGAATCTAGCTCAGCAATGCATCAAACTTGCCTCCTTCGGCTGCCGTTCTAATGAATGAAAAACTCCCCTGCAGAAAGTCCAAATTACTTTGCAAATTCCTGGCCGAAAAAATATGCCCTTCATGAATAATTTTGTTTCTCACCTGCCAGATTCTCCATACAATAATGTGGAATGTTACCTCCCAACATTTTTGGAGCCAATCCAGTTTATGCTTTTGTCCCTTCCACCAAATGAATTCCTCTTTCAGCTGACAACAGGGAGCTCTCTTCCTGCCGAACTGATCAACTACAAATTGCCACAAGTTCGCACTCTTGCTGCACTCGAAAAACAGATGGTGCACATTTTCCTCTGCATGTTCACAAAGTGCACACCTGTTTGGGATCAGGATACCCATTCTTCGGATCCTATTGTGAGTTAAGAGCCTATTGGCACTAGTGGTGTAACTGGTTCGAGTATACCCGCCCCGAACCGATGTTGGTGGACCCATGGGTTTGGGTCGGGTCCAGAATTTAGACCCTTAATGAAAATGGTCCGGGTCCAAAATTTAGACTGATAGTGAAAATGGGTTGGGTCTTGGATATTGTAAATGAAGACCTGAACGCGAATGGATCCGCTCCGCTTATATACCCTAACCCGCTTTGTACCCTAACCGATTATAACCAAACTTGAACCGACCCATACCCGACCCGAGTATATACCTGAAGTGACTATAAAGGAGGAGTACGAGGAAATACCAAGAATAATTGGTAAATATTATGTTATATATTCAATTAAACATTTAAAGATGTTGATAAACTATGAATTAATATGCATTACATTTTAGTAATCAATACTTTAATTCATTTTTTTTTCAGATACTTCCCATTGTCCTCATGAAAATTGTTGAGTTGAAGTGAATATGAGAATAATACTCAAGAACTCATTGAATTTGATACATTTTAAATATGATATATCATTGATTTATTTGTTTCAACTTTAAATGATTGGTTGGCATGAAAACATTCTTTTTATATTCAGATTCTGACATTGTTTTTTTTAGAAGTAAAAAATTGAGAATAGTTTAATGAGCTTTTGATTTGTTAGCATATAATTTTAATAAATTTTTGATTATATTAATTGATATATTTTTTATTGGCGAGTAATTAGGTCTAGAATACCAATTATATCAAGACTCGAATCGAAACCCTAACCCATTAAGGCCTGAACTGGTAATACCCGAACTCGTTAACCCATATGGGTCTACTTTTTCAGCCATACCCAGACCTGAACCCGACTAAATAAAAAATGAGTCTATTAAGGATTCGACCCGATCCATACCTGAACCCATGAACCCATATGGGTCCATAGTTTCTAGATGTACCCGAACCAGAACGAGATTGGGTCGGGTTTGGGTCTTGCTTTTTAGACTTGATTCAGAATCGGGTCTGATAAGGCCCGACCTGAACCCAATATGGTTACACCCATAATTGGCACAACCCAGGTAAACGACCCATGATGCTCTTGGAGGGTGGTTTTGTAACTCCTCGCCTGACTCCAGGGGATTTTTTTTCTTTTTTTTTTGAAACACAATGTAAGACTTTTTCGAACCAATTGAAAACCATCCCTAAACTAGGGGGGTCAGAGAGTTAGAATTAGGGTTACCAGAAGCGTCATAGGGCATGGTGAAGCACGCTTCCCCGAAGTGCATTTCGGAAGCACGAAACATGGTGCTTTCAAAACGTGCTGGGAAGCGCGAAAAAAAAAATGGGAAGTGTGCTTCCCCTTTTTTCATTTTTTGTGTTTTTTATTTTTCTTTTTTTTCGCTTCTCCCTCGCTTCCTAGGTTGCTTTCGGGTTGCTTCCGAGACGATTCTTGGTTCGCTTCTAAGTTGTCGTGCACTTGCCGCTTCCTAAAATTTTGAAAGTGTGTCGCTTCCCTTACTGACAACTCTTGTTAGAATCAAACCATTACAATTCAAATGTTATAAAATAATTTCATTTATATCATAAATGAAATTTTAGAGTTTGTACACAGAACACCAAAGAAGAGATAGAAGGGTACTGACTAGTCTAACACAATATTCCCCGTGCCCCTCGACATCTGTTTGCCTATTCTTGCGAAGCTCAAAAGAGAAAAAAAACAAAGTGTGATCCACATCATGCTTCAACACAATTCTACTGACCCTTACTAGGTCTCAACAAGCAAATTAGTCACGCACACTCACGTGCGTATATCAAACATACAATACATGCATATATCTATACGTGCTTAAGCATACAATCTTATGTAAACATCTATGCATACATGAAACATACAATTTACACATATCTTTATACGTAAGTACACATACCATTCAAATATATAAACATATGTACCTGTATTCGCTTATACAATTATGCACACAGGTCATTTGAGCGTAAACTTATGCTCGCATACCAATCCATGCGAACAATTAAGCAATCATGCTCACATGTACTCCATGCATACAATTATGTAGATATCAAATTAAATATACGATCATACTCGTAAACAGTTTAAATGCATATAATTATGCAGTCGTGCCATGACTTACCTCATGCATGAGTAGTTTTCCTTTCTTTTAATAACTTTCTTTTGCAATTCATGCAATGCTTGCAAACATCAAATTTATATTTCATCCTCTTACCTTGGGACACCACGCCTGACCAACTATGAGTACTCAGGCTTCTCTGGGGTGTCCAATGACACAATTTGTATTTTTACATTTTAATCCCTAGGAGAATAGGAGACTGGCACCAGAGTTTGGACACGTCATCCGTCAGGTTGGAACATCGTAGGTGCACTACAATGGACACATCGTAGGCACACTCATTACCTCATCCATCATATTGGCATACAACTGTAGCTCAAATTTCGTCACGTGTATCTTTGTGCAAACAACCCTATCAATTGATAGGGAAAGGGTTCACATTTGACCCGACGAGACCGCAATAGTCCACGTCCAATGGAATCACAATTTTCATGGGGTTGGTGCAAACGCAGGTTAACATTTGACCCACTTGCTCGACCTCAATAGTATGAGCCAATGTCACACTATCTTTCAGAGTGATGCATATAGTGCAACTTTCTTAATTTTCGAGAATTTTTTCTCAATGCATGTCATTTTACAAAGTAAATGAACATACTAGGCAATAATCCGTCAACGATTGCACTCAAGTCAATACCCATAAATATATGCTATTTAATCATACATATTATGCATCACATATGCTAGAATTGCAGATCAAAACACGAATACCAAAAATTTAACACATCAAACAATAACTTGGGTCAACACCCATAAATCCATGTTATTCGATCATGCACTTCGTGCATAGATCAAACTTGCCATATTTGCAAGGTTTAATGCATATTACACAGTTTGGGTATACGAAACAAATATTGGGGTCAATACCAAATATGAAACATGTCTTTCGAACATGCATCACCTTTGTAACCTCTCATTTGCCACATTCACAAATGTCAATCATGCATCACGAGATTTCGTATTTGAAACCATCGTAAGGGGTCGATGCCCATTTCGTATAAGCATCAAACCATTACATATATGTGATCCACCCATGAATATTCGATATACCCTATACAAATACTTTTTAATGCGTGCAAACAACCCTATCAATTTATTTCTAATGCATGCATCCATACTTTCTGTCTCATTTTATACATTATCCCACAATCTACGTATAATAATAAATATTAATCGCATTCGTTCGTATGTATGCTGGTTGCATACATACACATCAATTTACATCAGCATTTGTACGTATGCCTTAACACAAATCAAAATACAACATTCATACATATGCCTCAACTGCACACATGTGAATCACAATACAACAACATTCTTACGTATGCCTCAATTTTATAGTATGCCTCAATTGTACACGTACAAATCACAGTATAATAACATTCATACGTATTGCCTCAAGTGCACACGTACGAATCACATCTTATCTGCAATCATACGTAGGTCAATCGCATACGTACGTATCGTATTACAACGATATTCAATAATTGCAAACTACCCAAAATGCATGTACTTCGTGAATATCCCCATTCACTCGAATCTCTTCGACGATACAAGTCTTATCCATGGCGACACACCAACCAAACTAAGCACTAGAGGGCCTGCCTAAGCACAAGCACCCGTGTATATTGGTCCACTAGGACATAATTTGCGAAGGGAATGAGTCATAACAAGAGTCCGACCTCGAAAATTGAGCGCAACGAGTATATACACCCCAAGCACATGCATACCACCAAGCATTTATATACTTATGCCGTAATTGCATACATATCTATACACATCATAAACATTCAATGTGTATGCCTCAACATACACTCACACAACATACACTTAATATCCACCGTTACCTGCAACCAATTAACAAAATATACCGGTTTTATCTTTTTAAATGTTAAGAGTTCAACCTGCAAAACAATACATTTCAAAATGTTTCAGATAATCCGATTCTACGATTATATATCCCATCCGTTGAAACCCAATTTCAATTAGTTTAATATATTATTCTAACAAATTTACGAACCCAAAAAGACCGTTTTTGGGTTTTGAAGCATTTACAGGTAACTACTTACACCCCATGTGTAATTAAGAACCCAGTAAGCGTAGGGGTATCGTATCCCAAGCCCTGGTAAGGATTTGAGAAATATACCTCTAAAGAATGCGTTCCTCATTTGGCACAACTAACGAGGCAGCTATAGCAAATACTAACCACGAGGCAACACATGCGTAGGGTGTCAACACTGCAGTTCCCGAGGTAGCATGCATGAATATTAAGGTAGTGCACAATTTACGAGGTGATGCATTGTTCACGGTTCACGAGGTGGATGCGACTGTGGCAGCACTATGACGACAGTGACTGTGGGGCCCACCCAGTCCGATGGCGACAACGACGGTGATAACGCACGGACAACCCTCTTTTTTCTTTCTTTTTCCTTTCCTTTTTCTTTTTCTTCCGCTTCTCTTCTTCCTCACGGCTCACAACCGAAGAAGAGGGGGGGGGGAGGATAGAGATATAAGGTGGGCTGCGGGTGAGGAGATCGATTCTATGGAGTCTGCATCGCTCCATCTCCGGTTCAGACCATTTATCAGGTCTGGTTCGTTCCAACTCGCATTGAACTCGAATTCGATGAGTTTGGGTTGCTCCCAGATCCAAACTTACGTAATCTTACGTAAAGATCTCGAATTTATCATTAAAAGTTCTCAGGTATTACATGTTTCCCTCCCATATGAGATTTCTATGGCTTTCAGAGGTGTGCTTTTTAGGTTTAATCATTGAAGATTGACTTACTGATGTAACATTGTAAAGTCATGGAAATGAGTCATGACCAGAGTTATCAGAAGTGCCATATAATATGGGGAAGCGCGCTTCTCTGAAGTGCGTGTCGGAAGTGCGAAATGTGGTGCTTTTGAAACATGTGGGGAAGCACACTTCCCAATTTAGGGGAAGTGCACTTCCCATTTAAAGGAAGCTCGCTTCCCCTTGTTTTTTTATTTTTTTGTGTTTTTTTTAATTTTTCTTACTCTTCGCTTTCCCTTGTTTCCGGTTCGCTTTGTAGGTCGCTTTTTGTTCACTTCCGAGACAATACCTGATTTGCTTCTAAGTCGTCCCGCGCTTCCCGCTTCCTAAAATTTTGGAAGTGCCTCGCTTTCCGCTTTCGCTTCCTACTCCTGCGGTCATGACCTATGATGAGAATGATTGGAAAATACTCAAGGCCTTGGAGAAAGCCCCGGACGATTGACCATGAAGTTTGTTTCCAATACCTCACTTAAATGATAAAAGGTGCAATGTTCAACCTACGCAGTGGATGGAGTCTATGAGCTTGCTTATGGCATACAACTCATAAATCTCACAAGTGGGATATCCCCGCCGTTGTGCTTCAAGGTCTAATCTTTCCATCTTGTCTTAAGGCACAAGCACATGTTATTGGACCAATTTACATATCAAGCTGTGTTTATAGGCCGGCTGCATTATTTTGTTTTCAATCCCTAATTTTCTTGTTTCTCTTTTGTTCTTTTCTCACTTATATGGATGCTACTTCTGGAAAAGATGAGGTGGTTGTTGATCGTGTTTTGATTTCATGGAGGGCTTTAATGTGATTGGGTTTCTACATTTGGATGTTGTGTTGGGTCTCTAGCTATGTCACACAAACACTTCACTTTGCATGTGTACAATCAAACCATTTTCACACAGCCAACATTGTTTCATTAACTTTATCTATTTCATTTTATGATCATTTTTACTTATTTTGTACTCACTTGAGTTCTTTTTCTTTTAAAATTTGTCATTAATTGCATTACATCTCAATTTCAACTTAGTTCTATTATTTGATGTTCTTACTTATAGTGATTTAGCATTGTTACTTCATACACACGCAGACACATACATCCATCTATGTGTGTATACAGCTATGCCACCATGTCGTAATTTTTGAAAATTATCGTATTGTACCAAGTTATCCGCATCGGTATCCATGTGGCATAGGTCTCTAGTATTGTTAGTAAACCATCTTCGATCTTAATGTCCCTTGGGCATCCTTATGATGATAGAAACTCGTTATGCCTTTTGTTTATTGTGTAGACTCGTAGAAGGGATCTTGCTGCTGTACTAATAAATCGAGGGGTGAACCTTGACCCACTGAGCAAGTGGTCAAAGGTGAGATAGGCTTGCCATGTAGTTTCTTTTTTATTTTTTATTCATCAGTAAGCGGCTAATGTGCATCATCTCTTATAGGTTGGCTTGGTTGTGTACGAATCTCAAGTGCCTATTGGTGCGACACCTGAGTACATGGCGGGGCACTACATGGTATGGTGTATATTTGGCTCTTTTTGTTGTTTCTCATAATGTTTAACTTTCTTTAATGTAGTTTCTGAAAGATCCTCTCATTCTTGTTCACAGCTGCAAAGTGCTAGCTCTTTTTTGCCTGTGATGGCACTCGCTCCCCAAGAAAAAGAGAGAATTGTGGATATGGCGTAAGTAATTTACTTTCTAGTATCATTTGTCAGGAGAAGATTGCACATGCTTGATCAACATATTGCATTTCATTGTTCTTAACTTTTCATCCATCTATACCAATTCATTTCTTTTCTATGTTTTTGTTCAATATAATTTGTTTAGGGTGAGAAGCTCTATTATATGTTAGGGGTCTTCTGAATAATATAATGTAGAATTCAAAATTTTAAGATCCAGTTGGATCCAAGTGTCACCTTCTGGCTTTGTAGTGGTCATGGTGAAAGGCTTCCAGTTAAGAATGAATGCTCTATAAAGTTCGAGAGGTCCTTCATTCTATCCAATATAGTGAGCCATTCCCTCTCTTCCAAACCCCATCCCCACCAACACATTCGTGTGTGCACACACACACACTGAAAAGAGGCACATGGGCACATTATAGTCCAAGCATAGTCACCAATATCACCGGTATTTTGAAAATATCGCGATATTATTGTCATTTCAAGGTCAGCCAAAATTTTCCCTAGATATTCAAAATATCGCTAGAACCTAAATTATGTGATATTTTCCCGAGATTTTCAAAAAAACATTTTTTATATATATTTTAAGTATCTTTTTTGTTGCTTTTATATTTTAAAACCATTTCTAATTGTTTCCTTAAATTTTTGCAAGAAAAATAGTATACAACATATTTGATCTTTTTTTATTATTCATAGCTTCCGATATTTTCCCGAGAAAAATCACTTGTTGAAAATATCTCCGAGAATAACACTCGCTGAGAAATTACGATACAGGTGACTATGAGTCCCAGAAGTTCCTGAAAAATACTACCAGGTGCGAAAGAGTCAAGCTGTTGCAGTTAATGCTGGATTGATCTAATTTGACATCTTCAAGGTGTATCGTGTTGATGATATTGTGTATTGTACTTTATCTAGATTTAGTGCTGGCACTTGTCCTTTTCTAAGTTTGGAGGTCCTTATGACCCTGAGTATGTTTGTATTCACAGTCCTGTAGCTATTATGACCGAACTCCATTTTATTGAACATGAGTTCCTGTTTCTTAGCATGTTCTTTTGTCAATCTTTCTTATTGTTGCTGATAGATTTTGTTCTATTTCCCCTCTTGGGAACTTATATTTGCGATGGGTTGTGAAATGTATGTGGCTTGAAATTTATCATGGATCTAAAATTTTCTTGTGTGACTTGTTATCTGATCATCCTAATCCCAGATGTCAGTAGAGGGCACATGTGATTGCTTCCTTTTTCTTCGGTCTCTGCAGCAGACACATGATATAAGAATGTATCTTTGTGCATAGACCCAGCCATTAGCTTGTCACTTCAGATTGACAAAAAGAACCATTTCTGCTGCTTATTTATTTTGTATGTTTTTTGTGATTGCTCTTATTCCATTTTCTGTTAGTCTTCTCTAGATATTTACAGCTTGTTCTACATTTTGTTGTAGTGCTGCACCTGGTGGTAAAACAACATACATTGCAGCTCTTATGAAGAATACAGGTACATTTTATGTTGTGCTTTTTCTTTTATCTGACTTGTCTCTTACTGTTGAATGCTAACACTGTTTATCAAATCTTTCTTTTTTCTGACATGGATCACTTAATATTTTTTGAACTACTTTGAACTGCTATGATGCATAATTGGATGTCATTGTTCATTCAATATTTTTGCCATAAGTTAGTTTTGTCTCTTTTGTTTTCTACGACAGAAATTCTCTGATGGCGATTTTACTGCTTTTTCTGTTCCTGCAATAAAAAAATTCATCTGATGGTGGTTTGGGTAGAAACTGTCACAAAAGGGTTTATTATTTTGGTGTTTAAGGATGAATGCACAGACTTCTGATTGTACACAGAGATGCTACATGATTTCCCATGATTGAAAAAGAAAAAAGAAAAACGGATGTACAGCCATGGGTCATTGTTCATTCAGTATTTTTGCCATAAGTTAGTTTTGTCTCTTTTGTTTTCTACGACAAAAATTCTCTGATGGCGATTTTACTGCTTTTTCTGTTCCTACAATAAAAAATTTCACCTGATGGTGGTTTGGGTAGAAACTGTCAGATAAGGGTTTATTATTTTGGTGTTTAAGGATGAATGGACAGACTTCTGATTGTACACAGTGATGCTACTTGATTTCCCATGATTAAAAAGAGAGAGAGAGAGAGAGAGAGAGAGAGAGAGAGAGAGAGAGAGAGAGCCATGGGTCTGTCCAGTCCCTGACACCACCCTTTTGCATAGGTCTAAGTTTTATTTGAAATTGAAATCTGATTATATTATTGTCCTTTGAAAATCAAGCTCCTACTTGGCATGTTGTTGTGTGAAGGTGTGGCATTACTTTTCCCAAAATATCCTTTATCTTATGCAGCTATGCTTTATCTTAAGTTCTCAAATTTTTGTCTGGCAGCACTGCTTTGATGGCCTGATTTTTGGGTTCTGCCTATGATTCTCCATCACTGCTCAGTGCCCTTTTCCTATGATTTTATTTTTACAAACACGTAATTGTTTTTTGTGAGCATCTTTGTCCATGTTCACCATGGTTGTATGATTTGGGCACACATAATTTCTTTCCTTTGACCTTTTTTCTATGTAATTCGCCGTTTGCCTAATCTTTGCTTTTTTAGGATGGGTTTGAGATCATTGTGCATTTATGGTTCCATTTTATATGATAACCCTCTTGAGTTGCCTTTTGTGATTATTTTTTTGCATTTTCTTTTGCAGGAATAATATATGCAAATGAGATGAAGGTGCCCAGACTTAAGTCTATATCGGCAAATTTGCATCGAATGGGAGTGACAAATGCCATTGTTTGTAATTATGATGGGAAGGAGGTTGGTTTTGAGTTCTTGGAATCTGCTATATTTCTGTAAACCTTTTTTTTCGACTTTTGATCATGTTCATGCATTTTAAGATATCATGGTCATTTCATGTTTATTTTTTCTTCCTCTACTGTCCGTCGTCATGAAAATCTTTCATCTGTTTTCTTTTATTGAGCACAATTTATACTTTATAGTCAATTTGCTGAATGAGGGATCTTTTCTTTTTTCTCCGGAAGATAAAATAGCTTTTTTTAATATCCAAAATAAGTAAGAATCACTGACATGAAGTGGCTGATTAACTACAAAATCTACTTGTCCTCTGCTGGACATATGTTGTTCCACCTATTGGTAGTAGCTGAACCAACCTGTGGAGCTGGAAGTGGATAGAGATAAGGAAAAGAATAGTCGTCAAGGTCAGCCTCTAAGAGAGTTTTCTGAGATGAGAGGCAAGATCTCTTTTGCTTATTGTTTATAATGGAAAGCCTTAATTTGGGCTGATTAGAAAACAATATTGTAGTACAGCAAAATTACATTGCATAGCCACCACATGAGGGTATCCAAAATATAAAATAACAAGCAGTATAATTACATGCGACTCCTAGGCTGGGTGTTTTATGAGAAAGACAAAAAATACCCTTTAGGTCAGTTATGATACTTCTAACACTGATGAATACTACTTTATCTATTCAAAGTAGCTTAAAATTCAACTAAAATTCTTGAACTACAGATAAGCAACAGCTCTGGCAATCCAAGAGGACATAAATTTTGTAAGCATGGAGTCTTATAATGTGCATAGCTAAATCATAGCAATCTTCTTTTGTTGTACATTAATGTTTTAGGCTTTTAGCATTATGATAATGACATATTTGACATGTTTTATCTCTTTCTAACTGTAGCTGTATTGCTTTCTCCGAGTTTGATTTATTCATGTTTTTCCTTGTTCTCATATTATTTGTTAAAAAGACTGTCATGCTTCAATCATGTGATTTATTTCCTGCCTTTCCAATTTTATTTATCTTGTTCATAGATAAAGTTTCTGTGGACCATTTTTACTGCAAGCTGGTAATTCTATCTGTCTATTACTATTCAAGTTCAACATCTGAGTAAGGCTGCATAAAACATCAATTTGTTTGAGAGAATAGCAAATTATGGAACCATGACAAAATTTGACCACTTGCTTATGTCATTTTTACTTCTATCTGTGGATTTGGATTTCTTTCTGCTGTTTTGCTGACGCTGCTCTCTAGTACCTTGAAAGTGGGTTGTATCCTGCATCATTTTGTTATTCAAGGAATCTTATGCCTTTCCTCTCCCTTTTGTCCGTAACTGCAGCTGCCCAAGATTTTGGGACCAAATTCTGTGGACAGAGTATTGTTAGATGCCCCTTGTAGTGGAACTGGGGTGAGTGGTCTTTGCTCATTCTGTTGAATTCCTTTTTTCTTTTTTAAATAAATCTGTGATAGTTCTTGTAATGAAGTGACAATAAGCATTACTTATACAGGTCATATCCAAAGATGAATCAGTCAAAACATCCAAGAGTGCGGAAGAGATACAGAATTGTGCCTATCTACAGAAGGTATACATGTCTTTGTGGTTGCTATGTGGGCATGTTTGCAAAATTTGATGCTAGAGTGCCTAAATTGTGCCTCTAGAATATTTAATGATATGCTTAGTGGATGTTGCCTTAGTATTTATTCTTCATTTATAAAATAATCCTGCTGTTATCATGGAACTCTTTTTTACTGGTTATAGGAAATTGTTGTGTGTTCTCATTTAGTAACTCGTTCTACTGTCTGCATGATGTCATAATTTGAATTTGAATTACACTACATTCTCTAGGGGATTGTAGGAACTACATAGGTAGCTGGTATTCCTATACATAGTTTTGTATTTTTGCTGTAGTGAATTCTTAAGTTATAGATACTATGTTGTTTCACTTCTCGTTTATTAGCATTTAGCAGAAATTTAGAACGTTCATATTGTTACGAAATGACATTGGATCCGAGACAATAAAAACAAAAGAATAACAATTTTATCAAACATAAATGAAATCCAAATCCATTCTCATAATGCATTTGGCTAGATACAACAAACAAGGGTTGCCTGACTACTTGGAAGCGAGAAGTGGGAAACGATATGGGAAGCGGAAGCGAGAAGCAATGCATTTTAAAATGTATAGGAAACGGGAAGCGAGGAATAAAAAAAGAAATATAACAATTGAATGGGAATCAAAATGAAACACAAATAAAAACTAAAATAAAAGTGACTAATATTAAATTTAATGATTTTTTAGTGTAAGAATTAAATTTTTGACAAAATCTAAAATGATGACTACCAATTTAGAGAAAGCACATGGAAGTTAGTGAGAAGAGTGAGAGAAAACACATAAAAAATATAAAAAGTTGAGTAAGTGAACATGTAAGAAGAATAGATCAAGTGTGGGGGATCGAGGTTCTCATCAAGTTTTGGAAGCGAGGAGTATCGTGCTTCCGAAGCGAGTTTCTGGGAAACGAGCTTCTCACCTATCTAAGAAGCTTTCGGTAACTCTTCAACAAACCATACATAGCCATGAGGAAAAACAAGACATAAAAAATTAAATATTTTATTAATGATAAATATTCAAACAAATATACAAGTCAACCTCACCACAGCATGCACACACACACACAATATATATATATATATATATATATATATATATATATATATATATATATATACACACACACACACACACACACATCCATCCTCTCCTTTTCCCTTAAACACATACCTATGTCACAGGGATTCGCTTAATAGGGTGCCACACCCGTGTCGACGTGACACGATGCGGGTGCGACCGCTCTCAGGGTCGTATCTGTCCAAAATGGACTTGGTCAACTCTGACAGAGTCCATTTTGGAACCCCCAAAAAAACTATGAAAGGGGGGTACCTCAAGCTCTCCCCCCCCCCCCAACCCATTAAAAAGAATAGAGGGGGTACCTCGAACTCCACCCATTAAAAAAAAATAGGGGGGCCCAATTAGAAAAAAACAGGCGACGGTACCTCGAGCCTCACCCCTCCCTCCCTTAAAAAAAATAGGAGGGGGGTACCTCGAGGCCCACCCACCCCTCCCTCCCTTATTTGGGTTTGTGTGATTTCCTTGCTTGGTATTATGAATCCTTAAGCATTATTTGGAAATTTCGCATAGGACATAGGCTGAGGTATATTTGTTCATTTATCTTCAGATTATGGCTGCTCACATGGTTTTATTATTTATCTTGTCATGCAATCAATGCTGATGTGATAACAAATCTGTTTCCTTTTTTATGTGTGGAGTAACCATAGTGAGGTCAATTCTCAAGGTTTCAGATGATTAGAAATTTCCTGGATTGCTAATAGCTATCATGTTTGTGTGGTGGCTTTTCCTGCATGGGCCTGCGGCATATTCATCTCTATCGATATCTCCATTTTTTGTTTTGCTTGTCCTTCCTCCTCTTGTCTTACTTTAGTGTTCCTTTGCTTACATTTTAGTTTTTATAATGTGACAAAGTTCAGCAAAGAATAAATAGGTTTACTTTTTCTTGCAGCAACTGATTCTTGCAGCAATAGACATGGTGGATGCTAATTCAAAAACTGGGGGATACGTAGTTTACTCAACTTGCTCAATAATGATTCCTGAGGTTCATTTCTTCAACAAAAATTTCTGATATTTAAAATAAGCAGCTCTCACATTTTAGTTAGTTTGATCATTTTCTTTAACTATATTTCCTTATTATTTTTACAGAATGAAGCTGTTATTGACTACGCCCTGAAGAAGAGAGATGTTCGGCTTGTTCCATGTGGATTGGACTTTGGTCGTCCTGGGTGAGATAAATTACTTTGAAGTGCTTTACATTAGAAAAGTGAATCCAGGGGTGGACATCGGGTCGGTCCGGCCCGATTAGCGACCCATTAGGGCCCAACAGGCCCAAAGAAGATTGTGAGCCGCCGAAAGCCCGATAGTTATCGGATCGGGCAAGGCTCGACATTTTTCGGGCTCGGGTCTTAAGAACTTGCCCATGACCCACCGATAGGCCCGATAATATTGAATTGGGTCGGATCGGGGCAAGCCGACCCACATGTCTGAAACCACCCCTGTTTACTACTATGTAGAAAGGGGAGGGGTGTCCTCCATTTATATGCATTGGATGAGGGCATACCTCTCTCCATTGATCGATATGGAACTAACGATATGCACCTTTTTCTTTTTGGCATAAGAGGGGAAAGAATATTAATAGTAAAACATTTATGAGATAGAAGTCATTAAATGGTGTGCTGGCCCATTTATGAATGAGAGAGAGCATTCAATGGTGTACATACATACATAATTAGTTAACTTATTCATACATCATCCATACACCATGCATAATTGCTTTGTGGGATGAATAGTCCCACATCGAAGAACCAAGGAACGTAAGGACCCTGTGTGGGTAATAAAAAGAATAGCCCTTCGCAATTTTAATCAAACGGGTTTGGGTTTGTCATTTTACGGTTGACCTGTGACCCAAAACTTCATATTTTACAAATATTAAATATTATTTTGTATAAATATGTTTTATAAATATTATTATTATTTTTATATTTTTTATATTTATAAAGTCGGGTATAAGGGCCCGACATGTGCCTGAACCCGACCCGATATGTTATCAGGTTGGGCCTGGCCCGAAAATTTTTGGGCTCGGCAGGGTCCTCAAAATGAGGCCCGAGCCCAACCCCAGTTGGGCTGCATGTCCAAGAGCCCATCGGGTACCCAGCCCGTTGGCCACCCTAAGGGAATCTAAGGGCACATTCTGACGTGGCCCTAAAATGAGTTTGATAATTACTGTCTGGCTCACATCACGTTACTTCATGCTTTTTGAGTCTTTAACCTGATGTTTTTTATATTCAACCACCCTCCTGAACTGTTAGAATAGCTAGTTTGGTTCAGCCATTCAGTCATCCAATTTTGACGGTTTTAAATGATTACATCAAACAAGAGCTTCCTTTTTGTCATCTTTCCAAATACAGTAATTTTATTATCCTACTCTATGAAACTCATGTGGCATTCTTGTGTTTCTTCCCACCAGGTTTATACGTTTTAGAGAGCAGAGATTTCACCCTTCTCTGGAAAAAACAAGGCGCTTTTATCCACATGTTCACAACATGGAGGGATTTTTTGTTGCTAAGGTATTGTTTGTTTCATGACTTCGTCTCCCTTTGTCTATGAGGGAAATTTGTAGCTGGTCAAATTTCTTAGTGATATTTGATAATTATCCATGTAATTCGCTATTCATATCCTTCTTTGCCTAGTTATGCACTGTAGTACCAAATTTTGTGGTCCAATAAAAGCAAGAATCTTTAATTACACAAATGAAGGAAAAAATTACAGCCCAACTGAAGGCCAGTTATAAAAAGCTTTATGTTGTGTAGGATATTCTTTCTATGAGTCTTGGTTCAGATCCCATTTTGGACAGATGGTACCTACCCTGTGTTGCGTGGGATCAAGTCATATGTTTGTCCTTAGGAATAATCAATCTATTGTGCTTGAAAATTGTGGTTGGTTAAATCAGAATGCTGCATGCATGAATAGGTAGTAAAGCATCATTATTTTACATATTGATCTACAATGATGAATTTTGAAGTCTTGCATCTTTTACATATAGTCCTCACGTTGATTAAACTTGCAGTTGAAGAAGATGAGCAACTCAAAGCCAGTGCAAAATTCAGAGGGAACTTTGGGAGAAGTTGAACAAGGACCTGTGACTAAGAGTGTTGAGGGGAATGACATTCCCAATGGAAAACCTGAAGGTCCAAGGATCCCAACGGATGGTAAAAAATGGAAAAATGGTGTTGCGAAAAGTGGTGATAATAAAAATATCAAGGGAAAAATTCCTGCCAGGTCCAAGCCTATGAAAAAGAAAGCCTCACCCAGGGAAAAGCCTCAGCCAGGTGGATTTCTCTTTTCTATTTACAATTAGATGAGATGTAGGCAATCAGAAACACAAGCACGTTCACATACATCCACACAGTTCCGAGCACTGGCTTTTGAAAATTTGTAGCTGGTTGATGATTTCTGGCCAAGTTCGTTCCTGTTGCTTGTCAAGATTTCAATGGTCAAAGGCAGACCAAAACTGGACTTATTTATGTTCAGGCTCCTCTTAGAAGAGTTCCTTTACACCAATTTTAGGCCATTTGAAGGCTGAAAACTGGTGGATTGAGAGCCACCATTTCTTGATGGTACGGCACAGCCCCATCTTTATCCGGCTCTGCTGACTGATTATATATTAATGTTTCTGCGAACTTGTGTTTACTTGTGCCATCTGCTCATTATACTGAAGGACAATGACAGGATAGAACTGTGTAGGAAATGCTTCCAATAGACTTGGCTTATAGCAAGCCACTGACTCCATTAGCTTGCTGTTCAAAAGTAGATTGGACTGGAAGATACGAATAGATGAGATCCATATTGATATTAGTTTACTTTATACCAGATCCAGTGGTTTCATTGATCATCTGTCAACAACTGATATAATTTTCTGTTCACATGAAAATTGTGCAGGAAGACAAAAGGAAAGGATCACAAAAAGAAAGCCCAGAAACCTGATTCAGCCAAGGCAAGTTAAAAGAAAGAGCAAAAGTTGATATCATAACCATCGCGTTTCTTCTAGTGACCTACTTGGTAATGAACTAGTTTTTCTGACGATGATGTGATTGTAGTAGTTAAGCAAGAACCTTCCTTCATGCAATCATGCATGAACAATTTTGACTATGTAGTAGGAATGTGATCCGGCTGCTTTGTGTACATACGTAATTGTTGAATCTTTTGTGGCATGAATTATGGTTGGTTTCTTACTTTATTTCCACTAGCTGAACGCTTACTTCACACCACATTGTGGAGATAACCATGTTCTGCTGATTTACCAGAATTGTATGACCATCACATCACCAGTGCCATCATCATCATCATCACGATCTTCATTTTATGTCAATGAGTATCATTCTTCCGAGTTTCCTGGCTGCAAGAGGCTCCATCTCTTCGGCGTAAAATATGTGCCGAAATATTTGTTGTTAGTTAATGAGCTTATACGAGTTCATCTTGCCAAGCCTATTTCACAGAGTTCGAACAAGCTCTTTATGAGCAACCAACCAAAACATCACTTTCAGGATTATAATTTACATCAGTGTCGCAAAATGCTACAATGTTTTCAAAATGTTGCCAATCTTTGTGACTTCTTAAAATTCAAATTCGGATTTGGATCATCCATGATCCATTTTTGCACCACTAGTTCCGGACTCCCAGCCAACCAAAACATCACTTTCAGACCACTTGAAACTGCCATTAATTCTTTGTTTGGGAGCCTTGAATCGGCCAGTGTTGTGGTTTTTGCCATGCTCCCTTTCTCTTGCTGTTTGGGAGCAGTGAACTGGTGTTGGCTGGACGAATGCCATATATCATCACCTTTCATGAGGATGTTTTTGGCAACTCTCTCTCTCAACATCACACGTTGGCAAAACACTGAAACCGTTTTTTCATCCCATTTTAAGGCTCCCAAACATAGCTTAAGGGCACGTTTGAAAGAGAAACTTTTGTGGAAAAATAAAGTTTTGCCTATGAAAGTTTTTTATATGCAAGTTTTTCAAAAGTTTTTTTTTGCTTGTTTGTGTAGCATGAGAAAAACAGAGTGGGAAAATGTAAAAAAATGAAAGAGAGGGTGGTGGAGAGTATATAAATTCTCTTGGTAAGGAACATTCTTCTACCCTCATAAAGGAATGTTTCCTATCAAAAAAGTGTACTTTTTATTAAAAACTCAGCGAAAAAGTCTCTCTTGTTTAGAAGGGTAAGCAAATCCCTATGGATTTCACATTTTGCATCATTTTTTTTATATCTTTCTCGCTTCCAAACGTGCCTTAAGTCGGTTTTCTTTTCCACGGAATCCCCGCAGGTCCAGGTGACCGTATGGCCAGGATCTGGATTTGAACCCATGACGTTGAGTGCCTGAGGCAGAGGAGCTGCAGACCTTTCCTTTTTCTTCTTTTGTTTTTTCTGCAAAGAGGGAAAAGGGATATTAATACAAATTGACAGAAACGAAAAGACATTCTCCAAATTTGGCAAGTCATTTAAGACGTGTAGTTGGAGAAACGGTGATCCAATTTTTAAAGGACCTTCAAATTTAGTGGCCCCAAAGAGCTTTAAAGTTTGGGACATATCAGGCAAGTTCTTGCCAGCACCATTTAACAGGCTATTATACAGAGAAAGCTCCAACACCTCAAATTGGGGGTGTGAACAGGTTGGTTTTACCGGGATTGACCCGGACCAAACCCTATAGGGTCCGGTTATGAGAATACTCGATTAAGACCCGGGTCTAGACCTGAAGGTCCGATTAATAGATGAACCTGGTTATAGTTTGTAAAATTTTATACCACGGGCCGGCCCGAGTTCCAATTAAGACCCATACTTTTTTAATGTAAAACTGATAAAAAATATTATTTTATTGGGTATAGTCCCGGTTTGGTTCATGTAGTTTTTATCGGGTTTAGGTATGGTTTAATTGATAGTAGACCTGTTTAGACCAGGGTCCCAACCCGATACCATACCCAAAAATCTGGTTCAAGTCTGGTTTCACCTGGATCTGAACCAACAGTAATTTCAGCATAATACACGCTGTAAACCATAATGCACGCTGTAAAAAAACTACAAAATCCTTAATATAGAGGGAGAGAGAGGGGTTACCTATGTGCAAGGGAAAGGGGGTAGAGACACCAGATAGGGAGACAGACGATAAGGGTTTGATATTTTTCAACAGCAGAGAGGATGAGCAACGACAAGGTTTGGCGTCATCGGGAAAGGCCTGACATTGCAGACGACAGCAGGTGAAAAGAGATAACAAGAGGCAAAGAGTAAATACGAGCGGAGGTGACTCTAGGGATGGCAGTGGACCGGGGGAAAGCGGGGCCCCGCCCCGCCTCGCCCCGTTTGGACCGGGGATGAAGGGTATGAAACGGGGATGGAGGCGGGGACGAAGGTTAAAATCTGGAGGCGGGGATGGACGTGCACTTTTCCCCGCCCCACCCCGTCCCCGTCACGATCCCCGCCTCATCCCCATCCCAACCCCGCCCCGACCACTTTTCCCCGCAATATCCCCGCCCCGCCCCGCCTCATCCCCGTTTGAACCGGGGATGGAGGACATGAAACGGGGATGAAGGCGGGGCGGGGGTGGAGGATAAAATTTTGAGGTGGGGCGGGGGTGGAGACCTTGTCCCCCGCCCCGCCCCGCCCCACTGCCATCCCTAGGTGACTCTGGGGGTATCAGTGGTCGCTGGAGCAGTTGGATGTTGTCGGAGGTCATGCCAGCGAGAGGAGAGAGGAAGAAAGCAGGATGAGGGAGAGGAGAGGAAGGGTGCAACGGCGGCGACGGGCGAAGGAGAGACGAGAAGAGGGAGAGAGAGAAGGAGAGCGAAATGGGTAGCGTGAGGGTTACAAGTGGGAAAAGAAGGGTACTAAGTAACCTGTTTTTCAGCCGTTGGATTTAAATCAGATCCACCCATTTCTCTATCTTTCTCTTTTTATAGTAATGATACATTGGTGTCGGAGTTCCTACTCCCACATTATCAAATTTAAACTTTTTAGTTGATATGATCTATAAGCAGTATTTAGTAGAAAACAAGTTTTGGATTATGTGATTATAGCATATGTGTATGGTTTTTAAGACCTTTAAAAATCAACGGTTCACAATGTATCAAAATTTTATGACTTAAAAAATCCTACTTTTATCTCAAAAAACATTATCCAAATCATGATTCCTATCAAATAAGCTATGTTGTATAACTTACAACCATGATTTCTAGTACGTGGGAGTAAGTACTTGGGCACTTTAGCATCTTTCTCTGTCACTCTCTCTCTCTATATATATATAAAGAAAATTTCAAAAAAAGGCACTTAACGTGAGCATTAAAAAAATACACTTAAGTTGATTTTTTTTAACAAAGCACCTAAATTTTTGCAACATTGATAAAAAACAAACATTCATCCATTTAACTTTTGTCATCACTAACCCAAGATGAGTTAAAAGAGTTAATTTAGTAGTCAACAAAGACTCCTTAAATATTTTTAGGTGTGTTTTTTAAAATATGATGTTGAGGATAAAATGGTAATTTCATATCACATTTAACAGCAAACTTGATGGTAGTAAACACCTTAGTCTTTTTAATTAAACATGATATCTTTAAATGTGTTTTTAAAATTTTCCAAAACTTAGGTTTTTTTTAATTATTGCTCAAACTTTAGGTACCTTTTTTAAAATTTTCCAAAAAATTAAGGTGTTTTCACATTGAAGATGGAGAAAATCCTCTTTTTTTTGTCTGTTGGCCATGTAAGAAATCATGTGAGGCCCATCATATCCTTAACGAATAACGACGTCAACAGGTCGGATCTAGGCATTACCAAAACCAGATTTGACCTAATCTAATTCGGATTCAGAGTTGGATGAAAAAGAGATAGAACCGAATCTGGATCCGACTGGTCCAAAATCTGATATTTACACTTAATCTGATTAAGATCTTAGTCGAATTCTGGTTTTAATCAGATTCAGATTTGGATTTCAATGAAAATTTAATACTGAATCTGACGAATCGGATGGATTCGGATTGGAGTCGGATATCAGGTTACATCCAACCCATTGACACTCCTATTAACTAAAAATAATTATTAACATTATAATAATGATAACAATAATATGAAGCAATATCATATTTCAGGACAACTTGCCCAAGCGATTACCTTTCTCTTTCCCTCCAAGGCACTAATTTGTGGATGCTTTTGATCAGGCTGCTTGAATAAACAAAGTCAAGAATTCAAAAACAAATAAAATGATTTCTAGCTAGTTTCTTGAAAGCTTCTTTTGCAGGCCCTACCAAATGCCAAACGAAGGTTCACATACAATAAATTGAAGGTTGAAGGTGCCCTTCAATGTTCAGTATCGGTGCGTATCGGCCGAAAATTGATAAGCTTCACCCCTAATCGGCTATTTTTTAATAAATATAAAAAAATACTTAAAAATATTATTTTAATAGCTTTAACACATGTCACGTTCTGATTGACACATAATATTTTTTAATTATTTTTTAGCCGATTCAGAATGATTCACCTGGCCGGGCTATTTGAGTCTAAAACCTACTCCCCTTGGCCGTAAGGCTGTCAACGGGTCTGCCAGATCACAAAAATGGAATCCCAAAGCCAGACCCGCATAATATCATAAATTAAATTTTTTTTTAAATACATATAAAATAATCAACCAGGGTGTTTTCTTATATAACTTTTTTATTTCTTATAATGAGCAACGGAGCAAAGCAAAATGATTCGAGCTAAGGGAGTAAAGCCACCTGCACTCTCCGATAAAAAAAAGTAAAAAGGCTACCGAGAACCTGCAGTATAAAAGAATAAGCATGATGGAAGGTTAAGGGGCTGACCGATCGACTACCAGCTCCGCTTGTCTGGTAGTAGTGAGTGCGCTATCACCTTGTGTTGGGATGTTGCAAGTTCGAATCCCAATGGTATAGTTGTATTACTGGTAGGAGTCTACCTAACCCCAGCTTGCCTATAAAAAAATAATTATAAAATACTTGGGTTGGTTTGACACCTGAAAAACTCGTAACCCAAACTCAGCTCGAGGTCAGGTTTGAGTTGATCCGATTATTATTCAAAAAATGGCTGTATTGTATGCCAAAAATGATGTGTTTCTACACTTTTTGAAATCGGCATGATATCCAAATTCTCCTAGCTGTAAAATGACCTTTTTACCTTTCACACACAAAAAATTTCTCCAGATATGCAAACTTTCTCTCAAATATCTAAATATGTGAAATTCCTTCAACATGCAAATTTCCTCGTAAATATCTGAATTTTCTTTCAAATATAAGAATTTTCTTCTAAATATGCAAATTTACTCCTAAAGACTTTAGCAATGCCTTTGAATAACTACTAAAAGGTTTTTTTTATCTTTAACGATACTTTTGCAAATACCAAACACGTGAACCTTTTCGGTGACATGTCTTGGCATTCACAAATACAATGCAATATTCACAACCATGAGTTGCAAAGGTCTCCAAAATGTGCGAACTCTTTTTACTAAAATCTCATAATGGGCATTGACAGAAAGACATTCACATGCGAAGGTTAGGACATTTGCAAATGTGAGAGTTTTTAGTTAAAAAAGGTGCACGTATTTTGGGGACCTTCGCAACTCATGGTTGTTGTGAATGTTCCCAAAATGTGCAAGATAATGTCATAGGTGTGGAGACAAGTTTGTCACCCATCATAGATGTCTTGATAAGCAGATTAAGAATGTATTTTTTATGTGATAACACAAGTCCATGCTTGCTAAACATAACTTCATTGCCCAAGAAAAGATCTAGAGGTCCTAGATCTTTGATAGCAAATTTATCACTGAGTTTTGAAATAAGTCCTTTAATCATAGACGAGGAGCTGCCTGTAACAATAATGTCATCCATATATATAAGAACATAGATTATACCTTGATCAGTCGTACGAAAGAACAAGGATATATCAATCTTGGCACCAATAAACCCAAGTGTTTGAAGAGAAAAACTTAACCTGGCAAACCAGGCTCTAGGAGCCTGCTTGAGGCCATATAGGGCCTTTTGTATCTTACAAACATATCTAGAGAATTGAGAACTTTCAAAACCTGGCGGCTACTGCATATAGACATCCTTAAAAAGATATCCATGTAAAAAAGCATTTTGCATATCCAATTGTCTGATAGGCGATGATTAATAGCAAGAGAGAGGATTAATCTTATGGTTATCGGCTTAACAATATGGCTAAAGGTTTCAAAATCGTCTAGACCTTTTTGTTGACAGTATCCTTTTGCAATAAGCCAAGCTTTATATCATTCTAAAGTATCATCCACTCTGCTTTTAATTTTATAAATCCATTTACATCCTACAATATGTGGAGCTCTATCTGCTGGTACTAGAGTCCATGTATTGTTATGGATGAGAGCATCATATTCTTTTTGTGTAGCATCACACCATTTGGTATCCTGAAAGGCGTGTTTGAAGGAGATAGGTTCTTGTTCTTGTAGGAGAGTAAGTAGCTAAAGGTATAAGGTATTTAGAGAACTAAAAAACCTTGGGTTTTAATGTCTCATCTTAAAATCGTGTCGTCATAGGGTGAGTTCTAGTTATTTGGTTTTGTGGTGCTGGCTTAGGACTATGACACTGAGATGGATCACTTGGAATAGGAAATAGGGGCATGAGATCCTGTTGATCTGGACTGGATAAAGGTTCACCAATATGGGATTCTAGTGGGATATTTTTATCTAAGTGGTTTGGTGAGGTAATAATAACAGGGTTTTGAGGATGGGTACAAGAAATAAAACTCTTATCTTGAGATATATTGGATTTTAGGCTCTCAAAAAGATATAAATATTCATCAAATATGACATGGCATGATGTATGCATTTTGCCAGAGGATAAGCTAAGGCAATAATATTCATGATGCTGAGGAGCATAACCCATAAACATGCATTTTCCAGACTTAAAATCAACTTTACGCTTCCTATAGGGTCTAAGATTGGAATAACAAGCACATCTAAAAACCTTTAAAAAATTATAATTAGGGTCATGATTGAACAATTTTTTCAAAGGTGAATTACTAAAAATAGTCTTAGAGGGGATATAATTTATGATATAAACTGCAATATTAAAAGCAAACATCCAGTACTTGGTATTCTAGCTTGTGCCATCATGACCAACTCAATATTGATAATGTGTTGATGCTTTCGTTTAGCAACTCCATTCTGCTCAAAACTTTAGAGAGTGTATGGTATTCTCCACCCCAATCAGTATGAAAATACTTTATTTTTCTTTCGATCAGATTTTCAACACGAATCTTGAAAATTTTGAAAACATTAGCATCTTCAGATTTGTGTTTAAGTAGATTAAGCCAAGTGAATTTGGAGTACCCATCAATAAAAGTAACATAATATCTAGCACTATTATTATCGATCATCGAGGTAGGACCTCACACATTAGAATAAATAATATCTAAATGTCCAAAATGAGTGTTAGAGGATTGCTTAAAAGGCAAATTGTGAATTTTGCCTTTTAAGGCATGCCTTACAAACATTATTACTAGAAAGTTTTTTATATGGTAAATCAAACTTGGCTAATATTTGTTGAACCAAACACAAAACTAGGTGCCTGAATCTTCTATAACACTGACCAATGGACACCCTCTCACCAACATGAGCTTCTTTTGGTGTCTTCCTAATATTTATCCTGTAAAGACCCTTTTTACTTGTTCTTTGAAGAAGATAGTTCATGGTGTGGAAATCCTTCACATAATACCGATTAACATGAAATTCAAAAAAGATATTATTATCCTTGCAAAATCTTTGGACAAATAAAATAGTTTTTGTAATGCTTGGCACATGTAAAATATCTTTCATAAGTAAATCATCTTGAAATTTAGAATAACCAATATGATTTATTTATAAACTTGAACCATCACCAATCTTCACAGAACCAGAACCTTGATATTTATTGTGAATGGATAAATTGTTGATATCATTGGTGATATGATGAGTAGCTCATGTATCTCGGTACCAACCTTCATCACTATAAGAGACTGGATTTGAATAGGGCACAACATAAAGAGGAGGAGGAGAGGTAGACTGATTTTGTGACAGATTTGCAATCTGATAACACTAAGGGAGACCCACGATTTGAGTACGAATGGTTCAAATAAAGAAGATATGATCCAACTTAAAATAAGTTGATCATATTTTAACCATTCCATGTAATCAAGATTTAGATTCATAGAGTTTTGCATGAGCATAGGAGGAGTAGGTTTTCTACCATCAATGTAACCCATTAGGTTATAGGTATGCAAAATAGGGATAGAATTGAGATTCCCAAAGAAGATAATTCTCTAAGGTCAGTTTGATGGCCAAATAATGGTGAACATTACTAGGAATTGACAGAGATTGCATTGGGAACCATACTAGCTGTAGCGGAGAAAGATCCTGACGTCAAGCTTGAGCTATGATCCATAACCATAGGTGTGCACAAATCAGAGGGTGTCTAATATGGATGGTTCTGATACCATAAAAGAACATACAAGACAAAAAAATATAAGGTAGTTCGGTCACTTCAAAGTGCCTACGTCCATGGGAAAAGGACTCTCACTTTCACACTCAATGTGACAGCCATGGATCTTCTTTATTTCTTATTTATAGTGATTACAAGATATTATTTGAGGAGCCTTCAAGATCACACGAAGGAGTCCTCTCTCTGACTCTTAACTTGGGTCTCTTGAGTGTTGATCTGGATTAGATAAATGGCCTTTTTGAGAGAGTTCTGCATGAACCAAGACTTCTTTTGGTCGATCCTTCTGAGAGAGTCCTGAACCATCATGTGTCTTGAGACTTGATTTATTCTTAATTCCTCGTGGACGATCCTTCTTTTGAGAGAGTTCTGATTCAATGTGTATCTTAGCAGGCTGGTTGTTATATGTATTCTTGGCATCAGTTCTGGTTCTTATAGGTACTTAATAGCCATTGAACTGATCATCTGGTGATTTTGCATCGAACTTGTAATCTTGAGTTAGAGTTGGAAAAAGTAGTTGCAAAAACTTCTCAAGGAGGTGATTTCTTTTAGAATCTTGGGGATTTCTAGTATATGTTTGTGAACTTGTACTGTATTTTAGTTACATCATAATATGGTCGAACATTGCTATTTTATTATTGTATCAATCACCATGTGGTAGATATGTTGTAATTATACTCTCATGTCTATTCACAAGCCATTGATAATTTTTCACTATAAAGTTATATGACAAATTGAAGATTAACCACAACATCGCAGAACTTCTTGAGTATCTTTAGCAGATTCCCAGTAACGACAATAATTCATGGAGAAAAGTATGATCACTTTTTTTGAAGTCGGTTTTGGTACTTATACAATTTTATTGAGAATAGATCACTAGAGCATTTGTACATTTTTTCCTGTGTTTACACTGATTGCAAAAGAAGAAAGAACAAGGTGTATTTGGAAGTTTTGAATTTCCTCATCAGTGATAGCATCTTTCTCTTTCTTTTTTCTTTTTTTGTATGAATGTCTTAATAGAATTTTCGAGCTTAAAGAGATCAAAAGGTTTGCAGACCAACTCAAGAAAGGCAAGAATGAAGATGCTAGTTTCATCCCCAAGAGAATGTAGCTTTGGAGTTTGGGAAAAAGTTTGTGGTGCTCATTTCTTGTCCCTACTTAAAAAGGTTTTGCTCATTCATGCAATTGTCTCCATTTGATTGAAGCAAGACTGAGCATAATTCCTCATGCAAGTGCTTGGATATATATTTTGTAAAGTTGATAGTACATAAAATCTACTTGAAAACACCATCTCATTCACCTTTATTTTTTTCTGTGGATCTAACCTACAAATGTAATGTACATGGAGGGTGTTGTGTGTTCTCCCCCGAAAATGCACTGTTTGCTACAGTGCGTGTTTGGGGGTCCAAATGAGCGCCACATATATAATCATGTGGGGCTCGTATTCCCGTGTGTGTCGGCATCACTTAGCAACGGAGTTTGGTGTGGTTGCAAAGACTTAAGTACCCTTTCCTGCTATTCTCGCCATGAAATGATAGTTCAAGAAAATAACAAAAATGTCCTCCATTCAAAAAATAGGGAAACGACGGTTCGAGAAAAGGACAAAAATGTCCTCTATCCAGCAAGTCGAGGATGATGTTAACTCTTTAAAGTCCAAACGTTCCATTTTTGCCCTAAGCAGTAAACTTTTGCATCATCTGCTGTAACATGAGCTCCCTTTGATAATGCACCCTTTACCATCGTTAGCTGCCACCGGAGCAGCTTTTGCCATTGTCTCGAGTCCAGGTTCTCGCCTTGGTTTTTAGCTTGTGTTACAACACATTGTCGCCTTCTCGTTCCTGCCTTATGTTACAAAACATTCTCGGGTTCGCGATCGACTGGTTCAATCATTGGTGGGCGTCATAGGGGAATTTGTTGGCCATCTCTTTTTACAGTCTTCTCTTCTTTTTCGTTGTCGCTAGGTGGTATGGAAGAAAGCAATGACGCATAAACATTCCAACAAGTGCCATTAAGGTGTCATGAGTACCTTTCCATGTCATCATGCTATTGTTGAAGAACGTATGTCATCGTGAGTGCCATTAAAGCATTGTTTTGTTATTGCAGATAGATCTTGTCCTTTCGACGATTGGAAACTTAATGATATTTGTAAAACGCTGGGACCTGTTGACAATAATGCTTGTTTATAGATGCAAGGAAGAGCCTCCACCCCATCCAGTATTGTCCATTCACTCAGTATATGCAATATATCGCAAATCACGGTTTTAGTAACATACTATCGATTTGTGAGATATTGTTTTGTTTTTTAGTATTGATTTTTAAGCTATTATGGTAAATTTCTGTATCGATTTGAAATATATTTTGCGATATGTATATCGATTTATAAGATATTATGTGTTTTGTAGTGTCAATTTGTAAGCTATTATGATAAATTTTTGTATCAATTTATAATATATTTTGTGATATATATATCGATTTATAAGATATTATATATTTTGTAGTGTCGATTTGTAAGCTATTATGCTAAAGTGTCGTATCAATTTGTAATATATTATGCGATATATATATCGATTTGTAAGATATTATGTGTTTTCTAGTATCGATTTGTAAGATATTTGTAGAAAGAATTTTAAAATGTGTGCATGCAGAAATACATTGTTGTGCACTTGCGGTAGCAATTTTCGTATTCAAAACACTGCTCATTTAGCGATTTCTATTGAAATCGCTTCATAGCATCGTAGATATAACTAAATTGCTATCGTCAACACATATACGACAAATTGTTTCTTTTATTGGCATGACAAGTAACAACTCGATGCATAGTATAAGCAAATAAGAAATCGTTGTTGCTTTTATATTGTGATTCATTCAATCATTTTTTTGACTTGCTTAACCTTATCGATATCCATTTAACGCAAAATGGTATCTTGTTTATGACAGTGGTGAGCTTATCACCTGATTACAATGAAGATGATATATCTCAATCATTGGAAAGTTATGGAGAAGTGAACATGTGCACTAATGATGCACATGATAAGAAGGGTGCATGCATTGGATTCACTCTTGACTTGAATGTTCGAGCAGAATAAATGCAATTCGATAATGAGGTAGACGATCATGACAATATACTTGATAAAGGTGCAGGCACTGCGAATGAACATGATAGTACACTTGACTCTGTTCCCGTAGAAGGAATGCAGTTTAATAATGAGGAAGCTGCATATAAATTTTACAATGATTATGCCTTAAAACTTGGCTTCAGTGTTAGAAGGTATTCTTGATCAAAAAATGCACAGAGTGTCGTAGTGAGAAAGACATATGTTTGTTCTAAGGAAGGTTGGAAGAAGTCAAGTGGAAATCCAACAAGGAGCAAGCCTGATTCAAGATGTGGATGTCCACCGAGAATGGTGTTAAGAAGACTTTCGAATGGAAAATATGTAGTTCGTACTTTAATCAGTGATCATAACCATGATTTATCTGCTTCATTTATGACTTCTATGTTAAGGTCACATCGTAAAGTAACTAAAGCGCATGCTGTAATTGTTGAAATTGCTGATAGCATCGACATTGCACCAAGGAAGACATACAATTTGTGTGCACACATAGATGGTGGTCGCGAGAATGTGTCATTCACACCTATGGATCTAAGAAACCACTTGAGAAGGAAGATGACAGATAACATGAAGAATGGAGAAATATGTTCTTTGGTTGATTAGTTACAGAAAAATCAAGCATTGACCTTGGTTTCTTTAGTGTAATGCAACTGGATGAAGATGGATATGTTGTGAATATGTTTTGGACAGATTCAAAGTCAAGAGTAGATTATGAATGCTTCAATGATGTGCTTATTTTTTATACGACAATGAAAATTAATATTGAACAGTAGCCATTTGCGTAGTTTATCAGAGTAAACCATCACTCACAGAGTTGTATATTAGGCGACACTTTTTTGTATGACCAGACCAAGGAAAGGTTTGAGTGGTTGTTCAGAGTATTTACACAGGCAATGAATGAGAAACTTGAAGTTGTATTTATAGATGGTGATTACGCAATTGCGGCTGCAGTGTCTCATGTATGGCCAGATGCACATCATCGCCTATGTTTGTGGCATATCTTTCAAAATACAACAAAGAACATATGACACATATTTAATCAAAAGACAGGGTTTGACAAAAAGTTTACAAGGTGTGTACATGTTACGATACCCTTATAGATAAAAACTTACCAAATGCAAAATGTCACGATGTACACCAGTGTGAAAGTCCAATGAGTTGTAGCACCATATTCATTTTTTCTGTAAATCCATCACGTATAAGACTCAATGCTGAGCAGTTTGCCAGAGTGTAGGAATCAATATCAGCAAATCGATAAAATATCTTACAAATCAATAGTACAAATTGTGTTAGGACTGTTATGCCTAAACCTTGGACAAGAGGTTTCTTCACTTACCTTTTCACTTGATCAAAAGTCTCCGCAGTGATCATCGTTACCCCAGTATGATAGTTCATCTTGAAATCCAATGGAGTATGGCAATCAGCGGACGAAACTCTGTTGAACGAAACAATGATAATAGTAAGGTTAAAACACGAAGCAATAAGAGTAAATCAAAAAAGAAAATAAACATATAAGAGAACCGAAATACCATGAAATATGGGGTGACGATGCGTCTAGTATTGTATGTTGCATTGTTTTGAATATACATGACGAAATCAGATATAGTCTGTTTACAACAAGTATACATGTGTTGACATACATACCCATGGCATACATAATATATAACTGATAGTGGTTTCATACGTACAAAATTATTGATAGTGTTTCCTTTTGCAAATTCGTTTTGCAGCCATTTGATGTTATCTTGGAGCTCTTTGTTGAGTTTTCAGGCACCACTTTTTATGGATGTTCTACTGACATTAGCAGAATATTCAAGAAACGATATTGAAATTCCTTTCTACAGTACACCACAAATCAAATATACGCCATAAAAGAGATAAATTTTGAAGAAACTTGTTATGAGGTTTAGAAAATATACGCCTGATTCGCCATCACTGGTCATGTAGCTGTCGTCTTCTCCTTTCTTGTCTCCTTCCTCGACATCGATACCCCCTTTGCGATGAAGCATGTTATATGTTTGGTTCCCGAACAAGTCGTTTATAAAGTAAACGTCGGTACATTTGTTCCTTGTTCACGAAGCAAAGTGAAGCGACACCGTCCTGAACTTGTGCGATGTGTCATTCATATATAAAGGAAACATCATTTCATATATCGCGATATGTCAAAAAATACCTCCAGTTTTCAAAAAGCGTGAGCAAACAAATTGCATTACGCATTAATTAAATTAAAAAATATAATTTTATCTGCCTTTTACAAAACTAGTCAACGTGATAGGACGTATCAAGCAAATTGCGATAGCGCGTATCGTTACAATGAAATCGATTTGATACTAAGTCTCGATTTGTAGTTTACTAAGTCTAAACATCGTGTCAATTTATTTATTGTTTTTCTTGATATATCATTCACATTACCAATAAACTTCGTGTCAATTTGTTTTTTCATCCTCTTTTTCGTCTTTTAACAGTCATTGTGTAAATCGTGATAGGACAAATCATTAACATAGACAAAGCTTGTTAAAGCAAATTATGATAGGACAAATCATTGCAGTGAAATCGATTTTCAACTGTGACTTAAATCAGTATCAAGTTGTAAATTGATTTGTATTTAAGAAGTAACCTCGATTTTTACTTTATCTATTCTAAACATTGTCTCAATTTTTTTATTATTTTAGTTTTCCACCTTTTATTAATCAGTCATTGTGTAAATCGTGATATGATATATCGTTCACATAGACAAAGTTTGTCAACCCTAAACCTAAACCCCAATCCCTAAAGCCAAAAACCCAAAAACCTAAAACACAAAGCTCGTCAATTGTGATATTATATATCGATATCGTTCACAAAGATAAACAAAGACATCGTTGTCGCGATAACTTCCTAAACCCTAAACCCTAAACCCTAAACCCTAAACCCTAAACCCTAAACCCTAAACCCTAAACCATAAACCATAAACCATAAACCATAAAACTAAATCCTAAATCCTAAACCCTAAAACCTAAAACCTAAACCCTAAAACCCTAAAACCCTAAACCTAAACCCTAAACACTACAACCTAAACCCTAAACCCTAAACCCTAAACCCTAAACCCTAAACCTCTAAAACCCTAAACCTCATTCCCTAAAACATAAAACCCAAAACCCAAAACCATAAACCATAAACCATAAACCATAAACCATAAACCATAAACCATAAACCATAAACCATAAACCATAAACCATAAACCCTAAACTGTTACGACAATGAAGCCATACATGATACTTCAAGTACAAGGTTTTGATGATGAGCAAGTAGAATCAACTGCATTTCAGCTAAGGCTATGAAGAAATTGAAGAATTCGGTGAAGAATCCTTGAAGACTAGTGTGCAAATGTTTAATTCATTAAAAGTCTTAGATTCTTGTAAGAGCCTTACTTAGAGTGCATATTTAGGTTGCATTTCACCTTAAAAGTCTTTAGAAAAACTTTTCTAAAAGAAACTCTTTTGAAAATCTTTTTAGAAAACTCTTTTCTTAAATTTTCATGTTTATTAGTCGACCAATAGACTTATCAATCGACTAATCCTTTCGCGCCATATTTTCTAAAAAGTCATTTTTGTCAAATTAGTCGACCGAAGGTTTTATCAGTCGACTGGACAAAATGTATGTTTTCTGGAAAATTAGCAGCAGTCGACTAATAATTTTTCAGTCGACTGAACAGAACATGTGTTTTCTGAAAAATTTAGCAGCAGTCGACTAATGCTTTTTATCAGTCGACCGAACAAAATGTTTGTTTTTCAGAAGTTTTTAGCAGCAGTCGACTAAAAGGTTTTTCAGTCTACTGATGATATTATCAGTCGACTAACTTTTCTCAAGTCGACTAAGTTTCAAAAGTTCAGATTTTCAAATGGCTCGATTAACAGATCAGTCGACCGACGATAACTGTCAGTCTACTAATAACTAACTATTAGTCGACTAACTGATGTTTCAGTCGACTAATTTTGCCGTTTTCCTGAAACTTCAAAAAGGCGTGTCTTTTTATTTTTCAAACGTTTTGATCGTTCAAAATGAACAGTTTTGACACCCTTTCATACTCTCAACGTATGGAATCTTTTAACTATAAATATGAGTGCATTCTACACTCAAAAACATGAAAATTCAA
The DNA here is from genome assembly GCF_984573655.1 of Nuphar pumila. Lineage (NCBI taxonomy): Eukaryota > Viridiplantae > Streptophyta > Magnoliopsida > Nymphaeales > Nymphaeaceae > Nuphar > Nuphar pumila. The sequence continues at coordinate 55,355,440 of NC_143253.1, read as the reverse complement.
TAGAATTATATTGAATTACTTCTTGCTTTTCACTCCTATCCATTCAAGTATTTGTTTTCTCACTCACGTGATACTTTCACTTCAGTTTTTCACTCAAATCACTTTGAGAGATAGTGAATTCGTGAGTAGAGTATTTCAACAACCTCAAAAGCCAATTGCATTTCATTTGCATTCAAAAGGAAGGCTCATAGGTTGTATTGTAAGTTGTTATTTCTTTTGTGTAAAAAGAAGGACTCCTTGGTGTAAAGGAGTTGTTTGCTTTCAGTGGGATTGTTACTGAAAGTGAGACCGGTTATGGTCTGTGTGATCTTGTAGTTTACAAGGTTGATAGTGGAAAATCTCAAGCGGGTTTTGCTTGGGGACTGGATGTAGGTCGAGTTTGACCGAACCAGGATAAAATCTTGTGTTCTTTGTGTGTTTGCTTTGAGATTTGCAAAATCCTTCAATATTCCGCAGAAAGTTATAAAAGCACTATTCACCCCCCCTCTAGTGCTCGTTGCCTCGATCCTAGTGCACTTTCATTTGGTATCAGAGCACAGGTTGGCTATTACTTTGATTTGACCATCAAATAGCATGGCAACTACAACATCTCAGCACAAAGAAGGAAGCTCCTCCGTTCGTCCTCCTCTCTTCGACGGAACAAACTATGGATACTGGAAAGTAAGAATGACAATATTCCTGCAATCCATGGATCTCGATATCTGGAGAGTTGTTTCAGAAAAGTACCAAACTCCATCAACTGATTTCAGCCGATGGACCGATGATGAAAAGAAGACTGCTTCACTTAATGCCAAGGCAATGAATGCATTATATTGTGGCGTTGACAAAGTAGAATTCAATCACATCTCTCAATGCTCTACAGCAAATGAAATCTGGCATACTCTTCTCGTGACACACGAAGGTACATCAAAGGTAGAAGAATCTAATAAAGAAGTCGCCAACATGTGTTTTATATCACAAGAGAATTTGGTAAGTCAATTTGACTATGATGAGTTATTTGAAGCATTTAATGATATATATCCAAAATTTAAGAGTCTTAGTTCTAAAAATAAAGAGTTAAAAACTGAAAATTTAACTCTTGACTCTCAAAATAAAGTGTTACTTCAAGAAATAGAAGATCTCAAGAAGGAAAATTCTTGCCAAGCACTTGAGATAAAAGAAATTGGAGTTAAAACCAATCTCTTACAAAATGAAATATTTAGTCTTAATGAAAAGTCAAATGATCTTCTTTCTATAGTGACCAAATTCACAAATGGTCAAGAGAATCTAGAAAAACTTCTTGGTTCTCAAAGATGCTCGGTTAATAAAACCGGATTGGGATATAGCTTCTTTGATACTCAAAATAGACCAAACTATGTGGTGAAAAATCAAAGACATTATTCTCAACCTTTTGTTCATAAAACTAAACTTTCTAGTTCTAATAGAAATGCATCTAGAAATGATTATTCTAGAAATGTTTATTCTAAATTCTTTTATAGAAAAAATATTTATTATCAAAGGAAACCAAAATCCAAATGGATATGGGTTCCTAAGACTAACTCTCATGGACCCGAAAATAGAAAGGGGTCAAATGCTCTGTTTTCTGATTTTGTTGTAGGTACACAACATAAGGAGCAAATGGATATTGGACAACGGCTGTTCCAAACATATGACTGGAAGGCCGGAGTTATTTTCCACCCTCCAAAATAAGGATGGAGGAACCGTCACCTTTGGTGACAATAACAAGGGAAAAGTGATAGGTATTGGTAATATTGGTAATCCAAAATTTCCCTTGCTAGAAAATGTTCTTTTAGTGGATGGTTTAATGCATAATTTAATATCTATTAGTCAATTATGTGATAAAGGTTTTCATGTTTCTTTTGAAAATGATTTATGCTTAATTTCTGATTTTCAATCTAAAAAGATCATTTTTAAAGGTAAAAGAAGAAACAATGTGTATGAACTATATCTAGATGAATTACCCTCTTTTAATGAAAAATGTCTTATTGTTTCAAATGAAATTCAATGGTTATGGCACAAGAGACTTGGACATGTTAATTTTAAAATTATTTCAAAATTATCCAAGAATGATCTTGTAAGAGGCCTACCTAGAATACCATATAAAAAGGATCACTTATGTGATGCTTGTCAAAGGGGTAAACAAATCAAGAGTTCTTTTAAAGCTAAAGATATTGTTTCAACAAAACGTCCTCTTGAACTTTTACATTTAGATCTATTTGGACCATCTAGAATTCAAAGTTTGAATGGTAGCAAGTATGCTTTTGTTATAGTAGATGATTATTCTCGGTTTACATGGGTGATTTTTCTAAAAAGCAAAAATGATGCTTTTTTAGAATTTTCTAAACTTTGTAAAAGAATTACAAATGAAAAATCTACATCTATTATTAAAATTCGTAGTGATCATGGTGGTGAATTTGAAAATGAATCTTTTCTTAAGTTTTGTGATTTACATGGTATATCTCACAACTTTGCTTTTCCTAAAGCAGCTCCACAAAATGGAGTTGTTGAAAGAAAGAATAGAACTTTGCAAGAATGTGCTAGAACCATGCTTCAAGATAAAAATTTACCAAAATATTTTTGGGCTGAAGCAATTAATACAGCATGTTATGTCTTAAATCGTGTTCTTATTCGACCAATCTTACATAAAACATGTTTTGAATTGTATTATGATCGTATACCAAAGATCTCATATTTCAAAAATTTTGGTAGTAAATGTTTCTTGTTAAATACCAAAGATAATCTTGATAAGTTTGATTCAAAATCAGATGAATTAATATTTCTTGGATATTCTTCTAGAAGTAAAGCATATCGTATTTTCAATAAAAGAACATCTTGTATTGAAGAATCTCTACATGTTGCATTTGATGAGAATTGTGAGCAGGTTATACCTCTAAGCGAAGAAGAAGAAGCAATACTTCAAGAAGAACCCTTGATAGAGAGTACTTCTCAAGAAAATATTCCTCTTCAACCGGTTTGGAAAGAAGTTCCTAATCATCCACATGAACAAGTTATTGGTGAAATAAAGAGTGGTGTCCAAACTAGAAGGCAGTTAGAAAAATATATTGCAAATGTTGCTTTCATATCTAAATTAGAACCAAAGAATATCAATGAGGCATGTGATGATGAATTTTGGCTTTTAGCCATGTCTGAAGAACTTAACCAATTTACTAGGAATGATGTTTGGGATCTAGTTGATAGACCAAAGGATCATCCAGTAATTGGAACAAGATGGGTCTTCCGAAATAAGCTGGATGAAAATGGTGAAGTCATTCGTAACAAAGCAAGGCTAGTGGCACAAGGCTATAATCAAGAAGAAGGCATAGATTTTGATGAAACCTATGCACCAGTGGCTCGATTAGAGTCAATTCGTATGATGCTTGCTTTTGCTAGTTACATGAACTTCAAGTTATATCAAATTGATGTTAAGAGTGCATTCTTAAATGGACACATCAATGAAGAAGTTTATGTAGAGCAACCTCCAGGCTTTGAAAATGAGAAATATCCAGAAAAGGTCTACAAATTGAAAAGAGCTCTGTATGGACTCAAACAAGCACCAAGAGCGTGGTATGAAAGACTACGAAATTTTCTAGAACAATCTGGTTTTTCCATTGGTCGGGTAGACTCCACTTTATTTATTAAAAATCTTAATTCAGATATTCTTATTGTGCAAATTTATGTTGATGACATAATATTTGGTTCTACTAATGATTCTCTTTGTAAAGAATTTGCTAAGGCTATGCAGGAAGAGTTTGAAATGAGCTTGATGGGCGAATTAAACTACTTCCTTGGACTTCAAATAAAGCAAACTGAAGACGGAATCTTCATCAATCAGGGTAAGTATACAAAAGAACTTCTTAAGAGATTTGGGATGGACTCATCGAAATCAAGAAGGAATCCTATGAGTACAACTACTTCTCTTAATAAAGATGAAAATGGTAAAAGTGTAGATACTAAAATCTACAGAGGTATGATCGGATCTCTATTATACTTAACTGCTAGTCGACCTGATATTATGTTTAGTGTTTGTATGTGTGCAAGATTTCAAGCTAATCCAAAGGAATCTCATTTAACTGCAGTAAAACAAATTCTTCGTTATTTGAAAGATACTTCAGATTTCGGTTTGTTTTACCCAAAATCATCTTCCTTTGATTTAGTTTCATATAGTGATGCAGATTTTGCAGGAAGTAAATCTGATCGCAAGAGTACTAGTGGAACTTGTCATTTCTTGGGAAATTCCTTAGTCTCTTGGTTTAGTAAAAAGCAAAATTCAGTATCACTCTCAACAACTGAAGCTGAATATATAGCGGCTAGTTTAACATGTTCACAAGTACTTTGGATGAAACAGACCTTAAAAGATTTTGGTTTGAATTACTCCACAACAACTATTTATTGTGATAACACTAGTGCTATAAATCTTTCGAAAAATCCTATTCAGCACTCAAGAACTAAGCATATTGAAGTCAGACATCATTTTTTAAGAGATCATGTGTTAAAAGGAGATATTTCGTTAAATTTTATTTCCACTAAAGAACAACATGTCGATATCTTCACTAAACCTCTTAAAAATAAAGATTTTTTGAGAATTAGGAGAGAACTAGGTATTTGCTCGTTTTTGGATTTATAAAAATGCTGATTTTTGAACAAAATCTCAAAATCGCACTATATTAGTCGACCGATAAAATTCTAGTTGATTGGCGCATCTTCAAAACACGCCGGAACTCTCTTGCCGTGTTTTAAAATAGAGATACGAGTTAAAAGTCTATTTTGCTTATGCTATTTTTGCCCTTACTCTTTTTGATTCTGACAAAGGGGGAGAAAAAGATAAAGATAGCATTACATTGAAATTGCAGGAGATCTTGAGAAAAAGATGATAGCAATTACATTACAGGAGATCTTGCATGAGAAATGCAAAATTAAGAGAAAAAGAAAGCTTTGAATGAATGTATTTCTAAATACATGAAGAAATGATGAATGAAAATGCAAACCAATCAATATGTGATATATGTGCTTTAAATGTGCTAACTTTTAATGTTTTGCAGCATATTGATAGGGGGAGTAAAATCTCCATCTATGCATCTAAATGCTTCATCTTTGATTAAGTTTGTCATCATAAAAAAGGGGGAGATTGTTACGACAATGAAGCCATACATGATACTTCAAGTACAAGATTTTGATGATGAGCAAGTAGAATCAACTGCATTTCAGCTAAGGCTATGAAGAAATTGAAGAATTCGGTGAAGAATCCTTGAAGACTAGTGTGCAAATGTTTAATACATTAAAAGTCTTAGATTCTTGTAAGAGCCTTACTTAGAGTGCATATTTAGGTTGCATTTCACCTTAAAAGTCTTTAGAAAAACTTTTCTAAAAGAAACTCTTTTGAAAATCTTTTTAGAAAACTCTTTTCTTAAATTTTCATGTTTATTAGTCGACCAATAGACTTATCAATCGACTAATCCTTTCGCGCCATATTTTCTAAAAAGTCATTTTTGTCAAATTAGTCGACCGAAGGTTTTATCAGTCGACTGGACAGAATGTATATTTTCTGGAAAATTAGCAGCAGTCGACTAATGATTTTTCAGTCGACTGAACAGAACATGTGTTTTCTGAAAAATTTAGCAGCAATCGACTAATGCTTTTTATCAGTCGACCGAACAAAATGTTTGTTTTTCAGAAGTTTTTAGCAGCAGTCGACTAAAAGGTTTTTCAGTCTACTGATGATATTATCAGTCGACTAACTTTTCTCAAGTCGACTAAGTTTCAAAAGCTCAGATTTTCAAATGGCTCGATTAACAGATCAGTCGACCGACGATAACTGTCAGTCTACTAATAACTAACTATTAGTCGACTAACTGATGTTTCAGTCGACTAATTTTGCCGTTTTCCTGAAACTTCAAAAAGGCGTGTCTTTTTATTTTTCAAACGTTTTGATCGTTCAAAATGGACAGTTTTGACACCCTTTCATACTCTCAACGTATGGAATCTTTTAACTATAAATATGAGTGCATTCTACACTCAAAAACATGAAAATTCAATAGAATTATATTGAATTACTTCTTGCTTTTCACTCCTATCCATTCAAGTATTTGTTTTCTCACTCACGTGATACTTTCACTTCAGTTTTTCACTCAAATCACTTTGAGAGATAGTGAATTCGTGAGTAGAGTATTTCAACAACCTCAATAGCCAATTGCATTTCATTTGCATTCAAAAGGAAGGCTCATAGGTTATATTGTAAGTTGTTATTTCTTTTGTGTAAAAAGAAGGACTCCTTGGTGTAAAGGAGTTGTTTGCTTTCAGTGGGATTGTTACTGAAAGTGAGACCGGTTATGGTCTGTGTGATCTTGTAGTTTACAAGGTTGATAGTGGAAAATCTCAAGCGGGTTTTGCTTGGGGACTAGATGTAGGTCGAGTTTGACCGAACCAGGATAAAATCTTGTGTTCTTTGTGTGTTTGCTTTGAGATTTGCAAAATCCTTCAATATTCCGCAGAAAGTTATAAAAGCACTATTCACCCCCCCTCTAGTGCTCGTTGCCTCGATCCTAGTGCACTTTCATTTGGTATCAGAGCACATGTTTGCTATTACTTTGATTTGACCATCAAATAGCATGGCAACTACAACATCTCAGCACAAAAAAGGAAGCTCCTCCGTTCGTCCTCCTCTCTTCGACGGAACAAACTATGGATACTGGAAAGTAAGAATGACAATATTTCTGCAATCCATGGATCTCGATATCTGGAGAGTTGTTTCAGAAAAGTACCAAACTCCATCAACTGATTTCAGCCGATGGACCGATGATGAAAAGAAGACTGCTTCACTTAATGCCAAGGCAATGAATGCATTATATTGTGGCGTTGACAAAGTAGAATTCAATCACATCTCTCAATGCTCTACAGCAAATGAAATCTGGCATACTCTTCTCGTGACACACGAAGGTACATCAAAGGTAGAAGAATCTAATGAAGAAGTCGCCAACATGTGTTTTATATCACAAGAGAATTTGGTAAGTCAATTTGACTATGATGAGTTATTTGAAGCATTTAATGATATATATCCAAAATTTAAGAGTCTTAGTTCTAAAAATAAAGAGTTAAAAACTGAAAATTTAACTCTTGACTCTCAAAATAAAGTGTTACTTCAAGAAATAGAAGATCTCAAGAAGGAAAATTCTTGCCAAGCACTTGAGATAAAAGAAATTGGAGTTAGAACCAATCTCTTACAAAATGAAATATTTAGTCTTAATGAAAAGTCAAATGATCTTCTTTCTATAGTGACCAAATTCACAAATGGTCAAGAGAATCTAGAAAAACTTCTTGGTTCTCAAAGATGCTCGGTTAATAAAACCGGATTGGGATATAGCTTCTTTGATACTCAAAATAGACCAAACTATGTGGTGAAAAATCAAAGACATTATTCTCAACCTTTTGTTCATAAAACTAAACTTTCTAGTTCTAATAGAAATGCATCTAGAAATGATTATTCTAGAAATGTTTATTCTGAATTCTTTTATAGAAAAAATATTTATTATCAAAGGAAACCAAAATCCAAATGGATATGGGTTCCTAAGACTAACTCTCATGGACCCGAAAATAGAAAGGGGTCAAATGCTCTGTTTTCTGATTTTGTTGTAGGTACACAACATAAGGAGCAAATGGATATTGGACAACGGCTGTTCCAAACATATGACTGGAAGGCCGGAGTTATTTTCCACCCTCCAAAATAAGGATGGAGGAACCGTCACCTTTGGTGACAATAACAAGGGAAAAGTGATAGGTATTGGTAATATTGGTAATCCAAAATTTCCCTTGATAGAAAATGTTCTTTTAGTGGATGGTTTAATGCATAATTTAATATCTATTAGTCAATTATGTGATAAAGGTTTTCATGTTTCTTTTGAAAATGATTTATGCTTAATTTCTGATTTTCAATCTAAAAAGATCATTTTTAAAGGTAAAAGAAGAAACAATGTGTATGAACTATATCTAGATGAATTACCCTCTTTTAATGAAAAATGTCTTATTGTTTCAAATGAAATTCAATGGTTATGGCACAAGAGACTTGGACATGTTAATTTTAAAATTATTTCAAAATTATCCAAGAATGATCTTGTAAGAGGCCTACCTAGAATACCATATAAAAAGGATCACTTATGTGATGCTTGTCAAAGGGGTAAACAAATCAAGAGTTCTTTTAAAGCTAAAGATATTGTTTCAACAAAACGTCCTCTTGAACTTTTACATTTAGATCTATTTGGACCATCTAGAATTCAAAGTTTGAATGGTAGCAAGTATGCTTTTGTTATAGTAGATGATTATTCTCGGTTTACATGGGTGATTTTTCTAAAAAGCAAAAATGATGCTTTTTTAGAATTTTCTAAACTTTGTAAAAGAATTACAAATGAAAAATCTACATCTATTATTAAAATTCGTAGTGATCATGGTGGTGAATTTGAAAATGAATCTTTTCTTAAGTTTTGTGATTTACATGGTATATCTCACAACTTTGCTTTTCCTAGAGCAGCTCCACAAAATGGAGTTGTTGAAAGAAAGAATAGAACTTTGCAAGAATGTGCTAGAACCATGCTTCAAGATAAAAATTTACCAAAATATTTTTGGGCTGAAGCAATTAATACAGCATGTTATGTCTTAAATCGTGTTCTTATTCGACCAATCTTACATAAAACATGTTTTGAATTGTATTATGATCGTATACCAAAGATCTCATATTTCAAAATTTTTGGTAGTAAATGTTTCTTGTTAAATACCAAAGATAATCTTGATAAGTTTGATTCAAAATCAGATGAATTAATATTTCTTGGATATTCTTCTAGAAGTAAAGCATATCGTATTTTCAATAAAAGAACATCTTGTATTGAAGAATCTCTACATGTTGCATTTGATGAGAATTGTGAGCAGGTTATACCTCTAAGCGAAGAAGAAGAAGCAATACTTCAAGAAGAACCCTTGATAGAGAGTACTTCTCAAGAAAATATTCCTCTTCAACCGGTTTGGAAAGAAGTTCCTAATCATCCACATGAACAAGTTATTGGTGAAATAAAGAGTGGTGTCCAAACTAGAAGGCAGTTAGAAAAATATATTGCAAATGTTGCTTTCATATCTAAATTAGAACCAAAGAATATCAATGAGGCATGTGATGATGAATTTTGGCTTTTAGCCATGTCTGAAGAACTTAACCAATTTACTAGGAATGATGTTTGGGATCTAGTTGATAGACCAAAGGATCATCCAGTAATTGGAACAAGATGGGTCTTCCGAAATAAGCTGGATGAAAATGGTGAAGTCATTCGTAACAAAGCAAGGCTAGTGGCACAAGGCTATAATCAAGAAGAAGGCATAGATTTTGATGAAACCTATGCACCAGTGGCTCGATTAGAGTCAATTCGTATGATGCTTGCTTTTGCTAGTTACATGAACTTCAAGTTATATCAAATTGATGTTAAGAGTGCATTCTTAAATGGACACATCAATGAAGAAGTTTATGTAGAGCAACCTCCAGGCTTTGAAAATGAGAAATATCCAGAAAAGGTCTACAAATTGAAAAGAGCTCTGTATGGACTCAAACAAGCACCAAGAGCGTGGTATGAAAGACTACGAAATTTTCTAGAACAATCTGGTTTTTCCATTGGTCGGGTAGACTCCACTTTATTTATTAAAAATCTTAATTCAGATATTCTTATTGTGCAAATTTATGTTGATGACATAATATTTGGTTCTACTAATGATTCTCTTTGTAAAGAATTTGCTAAGGCTATGCAGGAAGAGTTTGAAATGAGCTTGATGGGCGAATTAAACTACTTCCTTGGACTTCAAATAAAGCAAACTGAAGACGGAATCTTCATCAATCAGGGTAAGTATACAAAAGAACTTCTCAAGAGATTTGGGATGGACTCATCGAAATCAAGAAGGAATCCTATGAGTACAACTACTTCTCTTAATAAAGATGAAAATGGTAAAAGTGTAGATACTAAAATCTACAGAGGTATGATCGGATCTCTATTATACTTAACTGCTAGTCGACCTGATATTATGTTTAGTGTTTGTATGTGTGCAAGATTTCAAGCTAATCCAAAGGAATCTCATTTAACTGCAGTAAAACAAATTCTTCGTTATTTGAAAGATACTTCAGATTTCGGTTTGTTTTACCCAAAATCATCTTCCTTTGATTTAGTTTCATATAGTGATGCAGATTTTGCAGGAAGTAAATCTGATCGCAAGAGTACTAGTGGAACTTGTCATTTCTTGGGAAATTCCTTAGTCTCTTGGTTTAGTAAAAAGCAAAATTCAGTATCACTCTCAACAACTGAAGCTCAATATATAGCGGCTAGTTTAACATGTTCACAAGTACTTTGGATGAAACAGACCTTAAAAGATTTTGGTTTGAATTACTCCACAACAACTATTTATTGTGATAACACTAGTGCTATAAATCTTTCGAAAAATCCTATTCAGCACTCAAGAACTAAGCATATTGAAGTCAGACATCATTTTTTAAGAGATCATGTGTTAAAAGGAGATATTTCGTTAAATTTTATTTCCACTAAAGAACAACATACCGATATCTTCACTAAACCTCTTAAAAATAAAGATTTTTTGAGAATTAGGAGAGAACTAGGTATTTGCTCGTTTTTGGATTTATAAAAATGCTGATTTTTGAACAAAATCTCAAAATCGCACTATATTAGTCGACCGATAAAATTCTAGTTGACTGGCGCATCTTCAAAACACGCCGGAACTCTCTTGCCGTGTTTTAAAATAGAGATACGAGTTAAAAGTCTATTTTGCTTATGCTATTTTTGCCCTTACTCTTTTTGATTCTGACAAAGGGGGAGAAAAAGATAAAGATAGCATTACATTGAAATTGCAGGAGATCTTAAGAAAAAGATGATAGCAATTACATTACAGGAGATCTTGCATGAGAAATGCAAAATTAAGAGAAAAAGAAAGCTTTGAATGAATGTATTTCTAAATACATGAAGAAATGATAAATGGAAATGCAAACCAATCAATATGTGATATATGTGCTTTAAATGTGCTAACTTTTAATGTTTTGCAGCATATTGATAGGGGGAGTAAAATCTCCATCTATGCATCTAAATGCTTCATCTTTGATTAAGTTTGTCATCATAAAAAAGGGGGAGATTGTTACGACAATGAAGCCATACATGATACTTCAAGTACAAGATTTTGATGATGAGCAAGTAGAATCAACTGCATTTCAGCTAAGGCTATGAAGAAATTGAAGAATTCGGTGAAGAATCCTTGAAGACTAGTGTGCAAATGTTTAATTCATTAAAAGTCTTAGATTCTTGTAAGAGCCTTACTTAGAGTGCATATTTAGGTTGCATTTCACCTTAAAAGTCTTTAGAAAAACTTTTCTAAAAGAAACTCTTTTGAAAATCTTTTTAGAAAACTCTTTTCTTAAATTTTCATGTTTATTAGTCGACCAATAGACTTATCAATCGACTAATCCTTTCGCGCCATATTTTCTAAAAAGTCATTTTTGTCAAATTAGTCGACCGAAGGTTTTATCAGTCGACTGGACAGAATGTATATTTTCTGGAAAATTAGCAGCAGTCGACTAATGATTTTTCAGTCGACTGAACAGAACATGTGTTTTCTGAAAAATTTAGCAGCAATCGACTAATGCTTTTTATCAGTCGACCGAACAAAATGTTTGTTTTTCAGAAGTTTTTAGCAGCAGTCGACTAAAAGGTTTTTCAGTCTACTGATGATATTATCAGTCGACTAACTTTTCTCAAGTCGACTAAGTTTCAAAAGCTCAGATTTTCAAACGGCTCGATTAACAGATCAGTCGACCGACGATAACTGTCAGTCTACTAATAACTAACTATTAGTCGACTAACTGATGTTTTAGTCGACTAATTTTGCCGTTTTCCTGAAACTTCAAAAAGGCCTGTCTTTTTATTTTTCAAACGTTTTGATCGTTCAAAATGGACAGTTTTGACACCCTTTCATACTCTCAACGTATGGAATCTTTTAACTATAAATATGAGTGCATTCTACACTCAAAAACATGAAAATTCAATAGAATTATATTGAATTACTTCTTGCTTTTCACTCTTATCCATTCAAGTATTTGTTTTCTCACTCACGTGATACTTTCACTTCAGTTTTTCACTCAAATCACTTTGAGAGATAGTGAATTCGTGAGTAGAGTATTTCAACGACCTCAATAGCCAATTGCATTTCATTTGCATTCAAAAGGAAGGCTCATAGGTTGTATTGTAAGTTGTTATTTCTTTTGTGTAAAAAGAAGGACTCCTTGGTGTAAAGGAGTTGTTTGCTTTCAGTGGGATTGTTACTGAAAGTGAGACCGGTTATGGTCTGTGTGATCTTGTAGTTTACAAGGTTGATAGTGGAAAATCTCAAGCGGGTTTTGCTTGGGGACTAGATGTAGGTCGAGTTTGACCGAACCAGGATAAAATCTTGTGTTCTTTGTGTGTTTGCTTTGAGATTTGCAAAATCCTTCAATATTCCGCAGAAAGTTATAAAAGCACTATTCACCCCCCCTCTAGTGCTCGTTGCCTCGATCCTAGTGCACTTTCATTTGGTATCAGAGCACAGGTTTGCTATTACTTTGATTTGACCATCAAATAGCATGGCAACTACAACATCTCAGCACAAAAAAGGAAGCTCCTCCGTTCGTCCTCCTCTCTTCGATGGAACAAACTATGGATACTGGAAAGTAAGAATGACAATATTTCTGCAATCCATGGATCTCGATATCTGGAGAGTTGTTTCAGAAAAGTACCAAACTCCATCAACTGATTTCAGCCGATGGATCGATGATGAAAAGAAGACTGCTTCACTTAATGCCAAGGCAATGAATGCATTATATTGTGGCGTTGACAAAGTAGAATTCAATCACATCTCTCAATGCTCTACAGCAAATGAAATCTGGCATACTCTTCTCGTGACACACGAAGGTACATCAAAGGTAGAAGAATCTAATGAAGAAGTCGCCAACATGTGTTTTATATCACAAGAGAATTTGGTAAGTCAATTTGACTATGATGAGTTATTTGAAGCATTTAATGATATATATCCAAAATTTAAGAGTCTTAGTTCTAAAAATAAAGAGTTAAAAACTGAAAATTTAACTCTTGACTCTCAAAATAAAGTGTTACTTCAAGAAATAGAAGATCTCAAGAAGGAAAATTCTTGCCAAGCACTTGAGATAAAAGAAATTGGAGTTAGAACCAATCTCTTACAAAATGAAATATTTAGTCTTAATGAAAAGTCAAATGATCTTCTTTCTATAGTGACCAAATTCACAAATGGTCAAGAGAATCTAGAAAAACTTCTTGGTTCTCAAAGATGCTCGGTTAATAAAACCGGATTGGGATATAGCTTCTTTGATACTCAAAATAGACCAAACTATGTGGTGAAAAATCAAAGACATTATTCTCAACCTTTTGTTCATAAAACTAAACTTTCTAGTTCTAATAGAAATGCATCTAGAAATGATTATTCTAGAAATGTTTATTCTGAATTCTTTTATAGAAAAAATATTTATTATCAAAGGAAACCAAAATCCAAATGGATATGGGTTCCTAAGACTAACTCTCATGGACCCGAAAATAGAAAGGGGTCAAATGCTCTGTTTTCTGATTTTGTTGTAGGTACACAACATAAGGAGCAAATGGATATTGGACAACGGCTGTTCCAAACATATGACTGGAAGGCCGGAGTTATTTTCCACCCTCCAAAATAAGGATGGAGGAACCGTCACCTTTGGTGACAATAACAAGGGAAAAGTGATAGGTATTGGTAATATTGGTAATCCAAAATTTCCCTTGATAGAAAATGTTCTTTTAGTGGATGGTTTAATGCATAATTTAATATCTATTAGTCAATTATGTGATAAAGGTTTTCATGTTTCTTTTGAAAATGATTTATGCTTAATTTCTGATTTTCAATCTAAAAAGATCATTTTTAAAGGTAAAAGAAGAAACAATGTGTATGAACTATATCTAGATGAATTACCCTCTTTTAATGAAAAATGTCTTATTGTTTCAAATGAAATTCAATGGTTATGGCACAAGAGACTTGGACATGTTAATTTTAAAATTATTTCAAAATTATCCAAGAATGATCTTGTAAGAGGCCTACCTAGAATACCATATAAAAAGGATCACTTATGTGATGCTTGTCAAAGGGGTAAACAAATCAAGAGTTCTTTTAAAGCTAAAGATATTGTTTCAACAAAACGTCCTCTTGAACTTTTACATTTAGATCTATTTGGACCATCTAGAATTCAAAGTTTGAATGGTAGCAAGTATGCTTTTGTTATAGTAGATGATTATTCTCGGTTTACATGGGTGATTTTTCTAAAAAGCAAAAATGATGCTTTTTTAGAATTTTCTAAACTTTGTAAAAGAATTACAAATGAAAAATCTACATCTATTATTAAAATTCGTAGTGATCATGGTGGTGAATTTGAAAATGAATCTTTTCTTAAGTTTTGTGATTTACATGGTATATCTCACAACTTTGCTTTTCCTAGAGCAGCTCCACAAAATGGAGTTGTTGAAAGAAAGAATAGAACTTTGCAAGAATGTGCTAGAACCATGCTTCAAGATAAAAATTTACCAAAATATTTTTGGGCTGAAGCAATTAATACAGCATGTTATGTCTTAAATCGTGTTCTTATTCGACCAATCTTACATAAAACATGTTTTGAATTGTATTATGATCGTATACCAAAGATCTCATATTTCAAAATTTTTGGTAGTAAATGTTTCTTGTTAAATACCAAAGATAATCTTGATAAGTTTGATTCAAAATCAGATGAATTAATATTTCTTGGATATTCTTCTAGAAGTAAAGCATATCGTATTTTCAATAAAAGAACATCTTGTATTGAAGAATCTCTACATGTTGCATTTGATGAGAATTGTGAGCAGGTTATACCTCTAAGCGAAGAAGAAGAAGCAATACTTCAAGAAGAACCCTTGATAGAGAGTACTTCTCAAGAAAATATTCCTCTTCAACCGGTTTGGAAAGAAGTTCCTAATCATCCACATGAACAAGTTATTGGTGAAATAAAGAGTGGTGTCCAAACTAGAAGGCAGTTAGAAAAATATATTGCAAATGTTGCTTTCATATCTAAATTAGAACCAAAGAATATCAATGAGGCATGTGATGATGAATTTTGGCTTTTAGCCATGTCTGAAGAACTTAACCAATTTACTAGGAATGATGTTTGGGATCTAGTCGATAGACCAAAGGATCATCCAGTAATTGGAACAAGATGGGTCTTCCGAAATAAGCTGGATGAAAATGGTGAAGTCATTCGTAACAAAGCAAGGCTAGTGGCACAAGGCTATAATCAAGAAGAAGGCATAGATTTTGATGAAACCTATGCACCAGTGGCTCGATTAGAGTCAATTCGTATGATGCTTGCTTTTGCTAGTTACATGAACTTCAAGTTATATCAAATTGATGTTAAGAGTGCATTCTTAAATGGACACATCAATGAAGAAGTTTATGTAGAGCAACCTCCAGGCTTTGAAAATGAGAAATATCCAGAAAAGGTCTACAAATTGAAAAGAGCTCTGTATGGACTCAAACAAGCACCAAGAGCGTGGTATGAAAGACTACGAAATTTTCTAGAACAATCTGGTTTTTCCATTGGTCGGGTAGACTCCACTTTATTTATTAAAAATCTTAATTCAGATATTCTTATTGTGCAAATTTATGTTGATGACATAATATTTGGTTCTACTAATGATTCTCTTTGTAAAGAATTTGCTAAGGCTATGCAGGAAGAGTTTGAAATGAGCTTGATGGGCGAATTAAACTACTTCCTTGGACTTCAAATAAAGCAAACTGAAGACGGAATCTTCATCAATCAGGGTAAGTATACAAAAGAACTTCTCAAGAGATTTGGGATGGACTCATCGAAATCAAGAAGGAATCCTATGAGTACAACTACTTCTCTTAATAAAGATGAAAATGGTAAAAGTGTAGATACTAAAATCTACAGAGGTATGATCGGATCTCTATTATACTTAACTGCTAGTCGACCTGATATTATGTTTAGTGTTTGTATGTGTGCAAGATTTCAAGCTAATCCAAAGGAATCTCATTTAACTGCAGTAAAACAAATTCTTCGTTATTTGAAAGATACTTCAGATTTCGGTTTGTTTTACCCAAAATCATCTTCCTTTGATTTAGTTTCATATAGTGATGCAGATTTTGCAGGAAGTAAATCTGATCGCAAGAGTACTAGTGGAACTTGTCATTTCTTGGGAAATTCCTTAGTCTCTTGGTTTAGTAAAAAGCAAAATTCAGTATCACTCTCAACAACTGAAGCTCAATATATAGCGGCTAGTTTAGCATGTTCACAAGTACTTTGGATGAAACAGACCTTAAAAGATTTTGGTTTGAATTACTCCACAACAACTATTTATTGTGATAACACTAGTGCTATAAATCTTTCGAAAAATCCTATTCAGCACTCAAGAACTAAGCATATTGAAGTCAGACATCATTTTTTAAGAGATCATGTGTTAAAAAGAGATATTTCGTTAAATTTTATTTCCACTAAAGAACAACATACCGATATCTTCACTAAACCTCTTAAAAATAAAGATTTTTTGAGAATTAGGAGAGAACTAGGTATTTGCTCGTTTTTGGATTTATAAAAATGCTGATTTTTGAACAAAATCTCAAAATCGCACTATATTAGTCGACCGATAAAATTCTAGTTGACTGGCGCATCTTCAAAACACGCCGGAACTCTCTTGCCGTGTTTTAAAATAGAGATACGAGTTAAAAGTCTATTTTGCTTATGCTATTTTTGCCCTTACTCTTTTTGATTCTGACAAAGGGGGAGAAAAAGATAAAGATAGCATTACATTGAAATTGCAGGAGATCTTAAGAAAAAGATGATAGCAATTACATTACAGGAGATCTTGCATGAGAAATGCAAAATTAAGAGAAAAAGAAAGCTTTGAATGAATGTATTTCTAAATACATGAAGAAATGATGAATGGAAATGCAAACCAATCAATATGTGATATATGTGCTTTAAATGTGCTAACTTTTAATGTTTTGCAGCATATTGATAGGGGGAGTAAAATCTCCATCTATGCATCTAAATGCTTCATCTTTGATTAAGTTTGTCATCATAAAAAAGGGGGAGATTGTTACGACAATGAAGCCATACATGATACTTCAAGTACAAGATTTTGATGATGAGCAAGTAGAATCAACTGCATTTCAGCTAAGGCTATGAAGAAATTGAAGAATTCGGTGAAGAATCCTTGAAGACTAGTGTGCAAATGTTTAATTCATTAAAAGTCTTAGATTCTTGTAAGAGCCTTACTTAGAGTGCATATTTAGGTTGCATTTCACCTTAAAAGTCTTTAGAAAAACTTTTCTAAAAGAAACTCTTTTGAAAATCTTTTTAGAAAACTCTTTTCTTAAATTTTCATGTTTATTAGTCGACCAATAGACTTATCAATCGACTAATCCTTTCGCGCCATATTTTCTAAAAAGTCATTTTTGTCAAATTAGTCGACCGAAGGTTTTATCAGTCGACTGGACAGAATGTATATTTTCTGGAAAATTAGCAGCAGTCGACTAATGATTTTTCAGTCGACTGAACAGAACATGTGTTTTCTGAAAAATTTAGCAGCAATCGACTAATGCTTTTTATCAGTCGACCGAACAAAATGTTTGTTTTTCAGAAGTTTTTAGCAGCAGTCGACTAAAAGGTTTTTCAGTCTACTGATGATATTATCAGTCGACTAACTTTTCTCAAGTCGACTAAGTTTCAAAAGCTCAGATTTTCAAACGGCTCGATTAATAGATCAGTCGACCGACGATAACTGTCAGTCTACTAATAACTAACTATTAGTCGACTAACTGATGTTTCAGTCGACTAATTTTGCCGTTTTCCAGAAACTTCAAAAAGGCATGTCTTTTTATTTTTCAAACGTTTTGATCGTTCAAAATGGACAGTTTTGACACCCTTTCATACTCTCAACGTATGGAATCTTTTAACTATAAATATGAGTGCATTCTACACTCAAAAACATGAAAATTCAATAGAATTATATTGAATTACTTCTTGCTTTTCACTCCTATCCATTCAAGTATTTGTTTTCTCACTCACGTGATACTTTCACTTCAGTTTTTCACTCAAATCACTTTGAGAGATAGTGAATTCGTGAGTAGAGTATTTCAACAACCTCAAAAGCCAATTGCATTTCATTTGCATTCAAAAGAAAGGCTCATAGGTTGTATTGTAAGTTGTTATTTCTTTTGTGTAAAAAGAAGGACTCCTTGGTGTAAAGGAGTTGTTTGCTTTCAGTGGGATTGTTACTGAAAGTGAGACCGGTTATGGTCTGTGTGATCTTGTAGTTTACAAGGTTGATAGTGGAAAATCTCAAGCGGGTTTTGCTTGGGGACTAGATGTAGGTCGAGTTTGACCGAACCAGGATAAAATCTTGTGTTCTTTGTGTGTTTGCTTTGAGATTTGCAAAATCCTTCAATATTCCGCAGAAAGTTATAAAAGCACTATTCACCCCCCCTCTAGTGCTCGTTGCCTCGATCCTAGTGCACTTTCATTTGGTATCAGAGCACAGGTTTGCTATTACTTTGATTTGACCATCAAATAGCATGGCAACTACAACATCTCAACACAAAAAAGGAAGCTCCTCCGTTCGTCCTCCTCTCTTCGATGGAACAAACTATGGATACTGGAAAGTAAGAATGACAATATTCCTGCAATCCATGGATCTCGATATCTGGAGAGTTGTTTCAGAAAAGTACCAAACTCCATCAACTGATTTCAGCCGATGGACCGATGATGAAAAGAAGACTGCTTCACTTAATGCCAAGGCAATGAATGCATTATATTGTGGCGTTGACAAAGTAGAATTCAATCACATCTCTCAATGCTCTACAGCAAATGAAATCTGGCATACTCTTCTCGTGACACACGAAGGTACATCAAAGGTAGAAGAATCTAATGAAGAAGTCGCCAACATGTGTTTTATATCACAAGAGAATTTGGTAAGTCAATTTGACTATGATGAGTTATTTGAAGCATTTAATGATATATATCCAAAATTTAAGAGTCTTAGTTCTAAAAATAAAGAGTTAAAAACTGAAAATTTAACTCTTGACTCTCAAAATAAAGTGTTACTTCAAGAAATAGAAGATCTCAAGAAGGAAAATTCTTGCCAAGCACTTGAGATAAAAGAAATTGGAGTTAGAACCAATCTCTTACAAAATGAAATATTTAGTCTTAATGAAAAGTCAAATGATCTTCTTTCTATAGTGACCAAATTCACAAATGGTCAAGAGAATCTAGAAAAACTTCTTGGTTCTCAAAGATGCTCGGTTAATAAAACCGGATTGGGATATAGCTTCTTTGATACTCAAAATAGACCAAACTATGTGGTGAAAAATCAAAGACATTATTCTCAACCTTTTGTTCATAAAACTAAACTTTCTAGTTCTAATAGAAATGCATCTAGAAATGATTATTCTAGAAATGTTTATTCTAAATTCTTTTATAGAAAAAATATTTATTATCAAAGGAAACCAAAATCCAAATGGATATGGGTTCCTAAGACTAACTCTCATGGACCCGAAAATAGAAAGGGGTCAAATGCTTTGTTTTCTGATTTTGTTGTAGGTACACAACATAAGGAGCAAATGGATATTAGACAACGGCTGTTCCAAACATATGACTGGAAGGCCGGAGTTATTTTCCACCCTCCAAAATAAGGATGGAGGAACCGTCACCTTTGGTGACAATAACAAGGGAAAAGTGATAGGTATTGGTAATATTGGTAATCCAAAATTTCCCTTGATAGAAAATGTTCTTTTAGTGGATGGTTTAATGCATAATTTAATATCTATTAGTCAATTATGTGATAAAGGTTTTCATGTTTCTTTTGAAAATGATTTATGCTTAATTTCTGATTTTCAATCTAAAAAGATCATTTTTAAAGGTAAAAGAAGAAACAATGTGTATGAACTATATCTAGATGAATTACCCTCTTTTAATGAAAAATGTCTTATTGTTTCAAATGAAATTCAATGGTTATGGCACAAGAGACTTGGACATGTTAATTTTAAAATTATTTCAAAATTATCCAAGAATGATCTTGTAAGAGGCCTACCTAGAATACCATATAAAAAGGATCACTTATGTGATGCTTGTCAAAGGGGTAAACAAATCAAGAGTTCTTTTAAAGCTAAAGATATTGTTTCAACAAAACGTCCTCTTGAACTTTTACATTTAGATCTATTTGGACCATCTAGAATTCAAAGTTTGAATGGTAGCAAGTATGCTTTTGTTATAGTAGATGATTATTCTCGGTTTACATGGGTGATTTTTCTAAAAAGCAAAAATGATGCTTTTTTAGAATTTTCTAAACTTTGTAAAAGAATTACAAATGAAAAATCTACATCTATTATTAAAATTCGTAGTGATCATGGTGGTGAATTTGAAAATGAATCTTTTCTTAAGTTTTGTGATTTACATGGTATATCTCACAACTTTGCTTTTCCTAGAGCAGCTCCACAAAATGGAGTTGTTGAAAGAAAAAATAGAACTTTGCAAGAATGTGCTAGAACCATGCTTCAAGATAAAAATTTACCAAAATATTTTTGGGCTGAAGCAATTAATACAGCATGTTATGTCTTAAATCGTGTTCTTATTCGACCAATCTTACATAAAACATGTTTTGAATTGTATTATGATCGTATACCAAAGATCTCATATTTCAAAATTTTTGGTAGTAAATGTTTCTTGTTAAATACCAAAGATAATCTTGATAAGTTTGATTCAAAATCAGATGAATTAATATTTCTTGGATATTCTTCTAGAAGTAAAGCATATCGTATTTTCAATAAAAGAACATCTTGTATTGAAGAATCTCTACATGTTGCATTTGATGAGAATTGTGAGCAGGTTATACCTCTAAGCGAAGAAGAAGAAGCAATACTTCAAGAAGAACCCTTGATAGAGAGTACTTCTCAAGAAAATATTCCTCTTCAACCGGTTTGGAAAGAAGTTCCTAATCATCCACATGAACAAGTTATTGGTGAAATAAAGAGTGGTGTCCAAACTAGAAGGCAGTTAGAAAAATATATTGCAAATGTTGCTTTCATATCTAAATTAGAACCAAAGAATATCAATGAGGCATGTGATGATGAATTTTGGCTTTTAGCCATGTCTGAAGAACTTAACCAATTTACTAGGAATGATGTTTGGGATCTAGTCGATAGACCAAAGGATCATCCAGTAATTGGAACAAGATGGGTCTTCCGAAATAAGCTGGATGAAAATGGTGAAGTCATTCGTAACAAAGCAAGGCTAGTGGCACAAGGCTATAATCAAGAAGAAGGCATAGATTTTGATGAAACCTATGCACCAGTGGCTCGATTAGAGTCAATTCGTATGATGCTTGCTTTTGCTAGTTACATGAACTTCAAGTTATATCAAATTGATGTTAAGAGTGCATTCTTAAATGGACACATCAATGAAGAAGTTTATGTAGAGCAACCTCCAGGCTTTGAAAATGAGAAATATCCAGAAAAGGTCTACAAATTGAAAAGAGCTCTGTATGGACTCAAACAAGCACCAAGAGCGTGGTATGAAAGACTACGAAATTTTCTAGAACAATCTGGTTTTTCCATTGGTCGGGTAGACTCCACTTTATTTATTAAAAATCTTAATTCAGATATTCTTATTGTGCAAATTTATGTTGATGACATAATATTTGGTTCTACTAATGATTCTCTTTGTAAAGAATTTGCTAAGGCTATGCAGGAAGAGTTTGAAATGAGCTTGATGGGCGAATTAAACTACTTCCTTGGACTTCAAATAAAGCAAACTGAAGACGGAATCTTCATCAATCAGGGTAAGTATACAAAAGAACTTCTCAAGAGATTTGGGATGGACTCATCGAAATCAAGAAGGAATCCTATGAGTACAACTACTTCTCTTAATAAAGATGAAAATGGTAAAAGTGTAGATACTAAAATCTACAGAGGTATGATCGGATCTCTATTATACTTAACTGCTAGTCGACCTGATATTATGTTTAGTGTTTGTATGTGTGCAAGATTTCAAGCTAATCCAAAGGAATCTCATTTAACTGCAGTAAAACAAATTCTTCGTTATTTGAAAGATACTTCAGATTTCGGTTTGTTTTACCCAAAATCATCTTCCTTTGATTTAGTTTCATATAGTGATGCAGATTTTGCAGGAAGTAAATCTGATCGCAAGAGTACTAGTGGAACTTGTCATTTCTTGGGAAATTCCTTAGTCTCTTGGTTTAGTAAAAAGCAAAATTCAGTATCACTCTCAACAACTGAAGCTCAATATATAGCGGCTAGTTTAGCATGTTCACAAGTACTTTGGATGAAACAGACCTTAAAAGATTTTGGTTTGAATTACTCCACAACAACTATTTATTGTGATAACACTAGTGCTATAAATCTTTCGAAAAATCCTATTCAGCACTCAAGAACTAAGCATATTGAAGTCAGACATCATTTTTTAAGAGATCATGTGTTAAAAGGAGATATTTCGTTAAATTTTATTTCCACTAAAGAACAACATGCCGATATCTTCACTAAACCTCTTAAAAATAAAGATTTTTTGAGAATTAGGAGAGAACTAGGTATTTGCTCGTTTTTGGATTTATAAAAATGCTGATTTTTGAACAAAATCTCAAAATCGCACTATATTAGTCGACCGATAAAATTCTAGTTGACTGGCGCATCTTCAAAACACGCCGGAACTCTCTTGCCGTGTTTTAAAATAGAGATACGAGTTAAAAGTCTATTTTGCTTATGCTATTTTTGCCCTTACTCTTTTTTATTCTGACAAAGGGGGAGAAAAAGATAAAGATAGCATTACATTGAAATTGCAGGAGATCTTGAGAAAAAGATGATAGCAATTACATTACAGGAGATCTTGCATGAGAAATGCAAAATTAAGAGAAAAAGAAAGCTTTGAATGAATGTATTTCTAAATACATGAAGAAATGATGAATGGAAATGCAAACCAATCAATATGTGATATATGTGCTTTAAATGTGCTAACTTTTAATGTTTTGCAGCATATTGATAGGGGGAGTAAAATCTCCATCTATGCATCTAAATGCTTCATCTTTGATTAAGTTTGTCATCATAAAAAAGGGGGAGATTGTTACGACAATGAAGCCATACATGATACTTCAAGTACAAGGTTTTGATGATGAGCAAGTAGAATCAACTGCATTTCAGCTAAGGCTATGAAGAAATTGAAGAATTCGGTGAAGAATCCTTGAAGACTAGTGTGCAAATGTTTAATTCATTAAAAGTCTTAGATTCTTGTAAGAGCCTTACTTAGAGTGCATATTTAGGTTGCATTTCACCTTAAAAGTCTTTAGAAAAACTTTTCTAAAAGAAACTCTTTTGAAAATCTTTTTAGAAAACTCTTTTCTTAAATTTTCATGTTTATTAGTCGACCAATAGACTTATCAATCGACTAATCCTTTCGCGCCATATTTTCTAAAAAGTCATTTTTGTCAAATTAGTCGACCGAAGGTTTTATCAGTCGACTGGACAGAATGTATATTTTCTGGAAAATTAGCAGCAGTCGACTAATGATTTTTCAGTCGACTGAACAGAACATGTGTTTTCTGAAAAATTTAGCAGCAATCGACTAATGCTTTTTATCAGTCGACCGAACAAAATGTTTGTTTTTCAGAAGTTTTTAGCAGCAGTCGACTAAAAGGTTTTTCAGTCTACTGATGATATTATCAGTCGACTAACTTTTCTCAAGTCGACTAAGTTTCAAAAGCTCAGATTTTCAAACGGCTCGATTAACAGATCAGTCGACCGACGATAACTGTCAGTCTACTAATAACTAACTATTAGTCGACTAACTGATGTTTCAGTCGACTAATTTTGCCGTTTTCCAGAAACTTCAAAAAGGCATGTCTTTTTATTTTTCAAACGTTTTGATCGTTCAAAATGGACAGTTTTGACACCCTTTCATACTCTCAACGTATGGAATCTTTATACTATAAATATGAGTGCATTCTACACTCAAAAACATGAAAATTCAATAGAATTATATTGAATTACTTCTTGCTTTTCACTCCTATCCATTCAAGTATTTGTTTTCTCACTCACGTGATACTTTCACTTCAGTTTTTCACTCAAATCACTTTGAGAGATAGTGAATTCGTGAGTAGAGTATTTCAACAACCTCAAAAGCCAATTGCATTTCATTTGCATTCAAAAGGAAGGCTCATAGGTTGTATTGTAAGTTGTTATTTCTTTTGTGTAAAAAGAAGGACTCCTTGGTGTAAAGGAGTTGTTTGCTTTCAGTGGGATTGTTACTGAAAGTGAAACCGGTTATGGTCTGTGTGATCTTGTAGTTTACAAGGTTGATAGTGGAAAATCTCAAGCGGGTTTTGCTTGGGGACTGGATGTAGGTCGAGTTTGACCGAACCAGGATAAAATCTTGTGTTCTTTGTGTGTTTGCTTTGAGATTTGCAAAATCCTTCAATATTCCGCAGAAAGTTATAAAAGCACTATTCACCCCCCCTCTAGTGCTCGTTGCCTCGATCCTAGTGCACTTTCATTTGGTATCAGAGCACAGGTTTGCTATTACTTTGATTTGACCATCAAATAGCTTGGCAACTACAACATCTCAGCACAAAGAAGGAAGCTCCTCCGTTCGTCCTCCTCTCTTCGACGGAACAAACTATGGATACTGGAAAGTAAGAATGACAATATTCCTGCAATCCATGGATCTCGATAGCTGGAGAGTTGTTTCAGAAAAGTACCAAACTCCATCAACTGATTTCAGCCGATGGACCGATGATGAAAAGAAGACTGCTTCACTTAATGCCAAGGCAATGAATGCATTATATTGTGGCGTTGACAAAGTAGAATTCAATCACATCTCTCAATGCTCTACAGCAAATGAAATCTGGCATACTCTTCTCGTGACACACGAAGGTACATCAAAGGTAGAAGAATCTAATGAAGAAGTCGCCAACATGTGTTTTATATCACAAGAGAATTTGGTAAGTCAATTTGACTATGATGAGTTATTTGAAGCATTTAATGATATATATCCAAAATTTAAGAGTCTTAGTTCTAAAAATAAAGAGTTAAAAACTGAAAATTTAACTCTTGACTCTCAAAATAAAGTGTTACTTCAAGAAATAGAAGATCTCAAGAAGGAAAATTCTTGCCAAGCACTTGAGATAAAAGAAATTGGAGTTAGAACCAATCTCTTACAAAATGAAAAGTCAAATGATCTTCTTTCTATAGTGACCAAATTCACAAATGGTCAAGAGAATCTAGAAAAACTTCTTGGTTCTCAAAGATGCTCGGTTAATAAAACCGGATTGGGATATAGCTTCTTTGATACTCAAAATAGACCAAACTATGTGGTGAAAAATCAAAGACATTATTCTCAACCTTTTGTTCATAAAACTAAACTTTCTAGTTCTAATAGAAATGCATCTAGAAATGATTATTCTAGAAATGTTTATTCTAAATTCTTTTATAGAAAAAATATTTATTATCAAAGGAAACCAAAATCCAAATGGATATGGGTTCCTAAGACTAACTCTCATGGACCCGAAAATAGAAAGGGGTCAAATGCTCTGTTTTCTGATTTTGTTGTAGGTACACAACATAAGGAGCAAATGGATATTGGACAACGGCTGTTCCAAACATATGACTGGAAGGCCGGAGTTATTTTCCACCCTCCAAAATAAGGATGGAGGAACCGTCACCTTTGGTGACAATAACAAGGGAAAAGTGATAGGTATTGGTAATATTGGTAATCCAAAATTTCCCTTGATAGAAAATGTTCTTTTAGTGGATGGTTTAATGCATAATTTAATATCTATTAGTCAATTATGTGATAAAGGTTTTCATGTTTCTTTTGAAAATGATTTATGCTTAATTTCTGATTTTCAATCTAAAAAGATCATTTTTAAAGGTAAAAGAAGAAACAATGTGTATGAACTATATCTAGATGAATTACCCTCTTTTAATGAAAAATGTCTTATTGTTTCAAATGAAATTCAATGGTTATGGCACAAGAGACTTGGACATGTTAATTTTAAAATTATTTCAAAATTATCCAAGAATGATCTTGTAAGAGGCCTACCTAGAATACCATATAAAAAGGATCACTTATGTGATGCTTGTCAAAGGGGTAAACAAATCAAGAGTTCTTTTAAAGCTAAAGATATTGTTTCAACAAAACGTCCTCTTGAACTTTTACATTTAGATCTATTTGGACCATCTAGAATTCAAAGTTTGAATGGTAGCAAGTATGCTTTTGTTATAGTAGATGATTATTCTCGGTTTACATGGGTGATTTTTCTAAAAAGCAAAAATGATGCTTTTTTAGAATTTTCTAAACTTTGTAAAAGAATTACAAATGAAAAATCTACATCTATTATTAAAATTCGTAGTGATCATGGTGGTGAATTTGAAAATGAATCTTTTCTTAAGTTTTGTGATTTACATGGTATATCTCACAACTTTGCTTTTCCTAGAGCAGCTCCACAAAATGGAGTTGTTGAAAGAAAGAATAGAACTTTGCAAGAATGTGCTAGAACCATGCTTCAAGATAAAAATTTACCAAAATATTTTTGGGCTGAAGCAATTAATACAGCATGTTATGTCTTAAATCGTGTTCTTATTCGACCAATCTTACATAAAACATGTTTTGAATTGTATTATGATCGTATACCAAAGATCTCATATTTCAAAATTTTTGGTAGTAAATGTTTCTTGTTAAATACCAAAGATAATCTTGATAAGTTTGATTCAAAATCAGATGAATTAATATTTCTTGGATATTCTTCTAGAAGTAAAGCATATCGTATTTTCAATAAAAGAACATCTTGTATTGAAGAATCTCTACATGTTGCATTTGATGAGAATTGTGAGCAGGTTATACCTCTAAGCGAAGAAGAAGAAGCAATACTTCAAGAAGAACCCTTGATAGAGAGTACTTCTCAAGAAAATATTCCTCTTCAACCGGTTTGGAAAGAAGTTCCTAATCATCCACATGAACAAGTTATTGGTGAAATAAAGAGTGGTGTCCAAACTAGAAGGCAGTTAGAAAAATATATTGCAAATGTTGCTTTCATATCTAAATTAGAACCAAAGAATATCAATGAGGCATGTGATGATGAATTTTGGCTTTTAGCCATGTCTGAAGAACTTAACCAATTTACTAGGAATGATGTTTGGGATCTAGTTGATAGACCAAAGGATCATCCAGTAATTGGAACAAGATGGGTCTTCCGAAATAAGCTGGATGAAAATGGTGAAGTCATTCGTAACAAAGCAAGGTTAGTGGCACAAGGCTATAATCAAGAAGAAGGCATAGATTTTGATGAAACCTATGCACCAGTGGCTCGATTAGAGTCAATTCGTATGATGCTTGCTTTTGCTAGTTACATGAACTTCAAGTTATATCAAATTGATGTTAAGAGTGCATTCTTAAATGGACACATCAATGAAGAAGTTTATGTAGAGCAACCTCCAGGCTTTGAAAATGAGAAATATCCAGAAAAGGTCTACAAATTGAAAAGAGCTCTGTATGGACTCAAACAAGCACCAAGAGCGTGGTATGAAAGACTACGAAATTTTCTAGAACAATCTGGTTTTTCCATTGGTCGGGTAGACTCCACTTTATTTATTAAAAATCTTAATTCAGATATTCTTATTGTGCAAATTTATGTTGATGACATAATATTTGGTTCTACTAATGATTCTCTTTGTAAAGAATTTGCTAAGGCTATGCAGGAAGAGTTTGAAATGAGCTTGATGGGCGAATTAAACTACTTCCTTGGACTTCAAATAAAGCAAACTGAAGACGGAATCTTCATCAATCAGGGTAAGTATACAAAAGAACTTCTCAAGAGATTTGGGATGGACTCATCGAAATCAAGAAGGAATCCTATGAGTACAACTACTTCTCTTAATAAAGATGAAAATGGTAAAAGTGTAGATACTAAAATCTACAGAGGTATGATCGGATCTCTATTATACTTAACTGCTAGTCGACCTGATATTATGTTTAGTGTTTGTATGTGTGCAAGATTTCAAGCTAATCCAAAGGAATCTCATTTAACTACAGTAAAACAAATTCTTCGATATTTTAAAGATACTTCAGATTTCGGTTTGTTTTACCCAAAATCATCTTCCTTTGATTTAGTTTCATATAGTGATGCAGATTTTGCAGGAAGTAAATCTGATCGCAAGAGTACTAGTGGAACTTGTCATTTCTTGGGAAATTCCTTAGTCTCTTGGTTTAGTAAAAAGCAAAATTCAGTATCACTGTCAACAACTGAAGCTGAATATATAGCGGCTAGTTTAGCATGTTCACAAGTACTTTGGATGAAACAGACCTTAAAAGATTTTGGTTTGAATTACTCCACAACAACTATTTATTGTGATAACACTAGTGCTATAAATCTTTCGAAAAATCCTATTCAGCACTCAAGAACTAAGCATATTGAAGTCAGACATCATTTTTTAAGAGATCATGTGTTAAAAGGAGATATTTCGTTAAATTTTATTTCCACTAAAGAACAACATGCCGATATCTTCACTAAACCTCTTAAAAATAAAGATTTTTTGAGAATTAGGAGAGAACTAGGTATTTGCTCGTTTTTGGATTTATAAAAATGCTGATTTTTGAACAAAATCTCAAAATCGCACTATATTAGTCGACCGATAAAATTCTAGTTGACTGGCGCATCTTCAAAACACGCCGGAACTCTCTTGCCGTGTTTTAAAATAGAGATACGAGTTAAAAGTCTATTTTGCTTATGCTATTTTTGCCCTTACTCTTTTTTATTCTGACAAAGGGGGAGAAAAAGATAAAGATAGCATTACATTGAAATTGCAGGAGATCTTGAGAAAAAGATGATAGCAATTACATTACAGGAGATCTTGCATGAGAAATGCAAAATTAAGAGAAAAAGAAAGCTTTGAATGAATGTATTTCTAAATACATGAAGAAATGATGAATGGAAATGCAAACCAATCAATATGTGATATATGTGCTTTAAATGTGCTAACTTTTAATGTTTTGCAGCATATTGATAGGGGGAGTAAAATCTCCATCTATGCATCTAAATGCTTCATCTTTGATTAAGTTTGTCATCATAAAAAAGGGGGAGATTGTTACGACAATGAAGCCATACATGATACTTCAAGTACAAGGTTTTGATGATGAGCAAGTAGAATCAACTGCATTTCAGCTAAGGCTATGAAGAAATTGAAGAATTCGGTGAAGAATCCTTGAAGACTAGTGTGCAAATGTTTAATTCATTAAAAGTCTTAGATTCTTGTAAGAGCCTTACTTAGAGTGCATATTTAGGTTGCATTTCACCTTAAAAGTCTTTAGAAAAACTTTTCTAAAAGAAACTCTTTTGAAAATCTTTTTAGAAAACTCTTTTCTTAAATTTTCATGTTTATTAGTCGACCAATAGACTTATCAATCGACTAATCCTTTCGCGCCATATTTTCTAAAAAGTCATTTTTGTCAAATTAGTCGACCGAAGGTTTTATCAGTCGACTGGACAGAATGTATATTTTCTGGAAAATTAGCAGCAGTCGACTAATGATTTTTCAGTCGACTGAACAGAACATGTGTTTTCTGAAAAATTTAGCAGCAATCGACTAATGCTTTTTATCAGTCGACCGAACAAAATGTTTGTTTTTCAGAAGTTTTTAGCAGCAGTCGACTAAAAGGTTTTTCAGTCTACTGATGATATTATCAGTCGACTAACTTTTCTCAAGTCGACTAAGTTTCAAAAGCTCAGATTTTCAAACGGCTCGATTAACAGATCAGTCGACCGACGATAACTGTCAGTCTACTAATAACTAACTATTAGTCGACTAACTGATGTTTCAGTCGACTAATTTTGCCGTTTTCCAGAAACTTCAAAAAGGCATGTCTTTTTATTTTTCAAACGTTTTGATCGTTCAAAATGGACAGTTTTGACACCCTTTCATACTCTCAACGTATGGAATCTTTTAACTATAAATATGAGTGCATTCTACACTCAAAAACATGAAAATTCAATAGAATTATATTGAATTACTTCTTGCTTTTCACTCCTATCCATTCAAGTATTTGTTTTCTCACTCACGTGATACTTTCACTTCAGTTTTTCACTCAAATCACTTTGAGAGATAGTGAATTCGTGAGTAGAGTATTTCAACAACCTCAAAAGCCAATTGCATTTCATTTGCATTCAAAAGGAAGGCTCATAGGTTGTATTGTAAGTTGTTATTTCTTTTGTGTAAAAAGAAGGACTCCTTGGTGTAAAGGAGTTGTTTGCTTTCAGTGGGATTGTTACTGAAAGTGAAACCGGTTATGGTCTGTGTGATCTTGTAGTTTACAAGGTTGATAGTGGAAAATCTCAAGCGGGTTTTGCTTGGGGACTGGATGTAGGTCGAGTTTGACCGAACCAGGATAAAATCTTGTGTTCTTTGTGTGTTTGCTTTGAGATTTGCAAAATCCTTCAATATTCCGCAGAAAGTTATAAAAGCACTATTCACCCCCCCTCTAGTGCTCGTTGCCTCGATCCTAGTGCACTTTCATTTGGTATCAGAGCACAGGTTTGCTATTACTTTGATTTGACCATCAAATAGCATGGCAACTACAACATCTCAGCACAAAGAAGGAAGCTCCTCCGTTCGTCCTCCTCTCTTCGACGGAACAAACTATGGATACTGGAAAGTAAGAATGACAATATTCCTGCAATCCATGGATCTCGATAGCTGGAGAGTTGTTTCAGAAAAGTACCAAACTCCATCAACTGATTTCAGCCGATGGACCGATGATGAAAAGAAGACTGCTTCACTTAATGCCAAGGCAATGAATGCATTATATTGTGGCGTTGACAAAGTAGAATTCAATCACATCTCTCAATGCTCTACAGCAAATGAAATCTGGCATACTCTTCTCGTGACACACGAAGGTACATCAAAGGTAGAAGAATCTAATGAAGAAGTCGCCAACATGTGTTTTATATCACAAGAGAATTTGGTAAGTCAATTTGACTATGATGAGTTATTTGAAGCATTTAATGATATATATCCAAAATTTAAGAGTCTTAGTTCTAAAAATAAAGAGTTAAAAACTGAAAATTTAACTCTTGACTCTCAAAATAAAGTGTTACTTCAAGAAATAGAAGATCTCAAGAAGGAAAATTCTTGCCAAGCACTTGAGATAAAAGAAATTGGAGTTAGAACCAATCTCTTACAAAATGAAATATTTAGTCTTAATGAAAAGTCAAATGATCTTCTTTATATAGTGACCAAATTCACAAATGGTCAAGAGAATCTAGAAAAACTTCTTGGTTCTCAAAGATGCTCGGTTAATAAAACCGGATTGGGATATAGCTTCTTTGATACTCAAAATAGACCAAACTATGTGGTGAAAAATCAAAGACATTATTCTCAACCTTTTGTTCATAAAACTAAACTTTCTAGTTCTAATAGAAATGCATCTAGAAATGATTATTCTAGAAATGTTTATTCTAAATTCTTTTATAGAAAAAATATTTATTATCAAAGGAAACCAAAATCCAAATGGATATGGGTTCCTAAGACTAACTCTCATGGACCCGAAAATAGAAAGGGGTCAAATGCTCTGTTTTCTGATTTTGTTGTAGGTACACAACATAAGGAGCAAATGGATATTGGACAACGGCTGTTCCAAACATATGACTGGAAGGCCGGAGTTATTTTCCACCCTCCAAAATAAGGATGGAGGAACCGTCACCTTTGGTGACAATAACAAGGGAAAAGTGATAGGTATTGGTAATATTGGTAATCCAAAATTTCCCTTGATAGAAAATGTTCTTTTAGTGGATGGTTTAATGCATAATTAAATATCTATTAGTCAATTATGTGATAAAGGTTTTCATGTTTCTTTTGAAAATGATTTATGCTTAATTTCTGATTTTCAATCTAAAAAGATCATTTTTAAAGGTAAAAGAAGAAACAATGTGTATGAACTATATCTAGATGAATTACCCTCTTTTAATGAAAAATGTCTTATTGTTTCAAATGAAATTCAATGGTTATGGCACAAGAGACTTGGACATGTTAATTTTAAAATTATTTCAAAATTATCCAAGAATGATCTTGTAAGAGGCCTACCTAGAATACCATATAAAAAGGATCACTTATGTGATGCTTGTCAAAGGGGTAAACAAATCAAGAGTTCTTTTAAAGCTAAAGATATTGTTTCAACAAAACGTCCTCTTGAACTTTTACATTTAGATCTATTTGGACCATCTAGAATTCAAAGTTTGAATGGTAGCAAGTATGCTTTTGTTATAGTAGATGATTATTCTCGGTTTACATGGGTGATTTTTCTAAAAAGCAAAAATGATGCTTTTTTAGAATTTTCTAAACTTTGTAAAAGAATTACAAATGAAAAATCTACATCTATTATTAAAATTCGTAGTGATCATGGTGGTGAATTTGAAAATGAATCTTTTCTTAAGTTTTGTGATTTACATGGTATATCTCACAACTTTGCTTTTCCTAGAGCAGCTCCACAAAATGGAGTTGTTGAAAGAAAGAATAGAACTTTGCAAGAATGTGCTAGAACCATGCTTCAAGATAAAAATTTACCAAAATATTTTTGGGCTGAAGCAATTAATACAGCATGTTATGTCTTAAATCGTGTTCTTATTCGACCAATCTTACATAAAACATGTTTTGAATTGTATTATGATCGTATACCAAAGATCTCATATTTCAAAATTTTTGGTAGTAAATGTTTCTTGTTAAATACCAAAGATAATCTTGATAAGTTTGATTCAAAATCAGATGAATTAATATTTCTTGGATATTCTTCTAGAAGTAAAGCATATCGTATTTTCAATAAAAGAACATCTTGTATTGAAGAATCTCTACATGTTGCATTTGATGAGAATTGTGAGCAGGTTATACCTCTAAGCGAAGAAGAAGAAGCAATACTTCAAGAAGAACCCTTGATAGAGAGTACTTCTCAAGAAAATATTCCTCTTCAACCGGTTTGGAAAGAAGTTCCTAATCATCCACATGAACAAGTTATTGGTGAAATAAAGAGTGGTGTCCAAACTAGAAGGCAGTTAGAAAAATATATTGCAAATGTTGCTTTCATATCTAAATTAGAACCAAAGAATATCAATGAGGCATGTGATGATGAATTTTGGCTTTTAGCCATGTCTGAAGAACTTAACCAATTTACTAGGAATGATGTTTGGGATCTAGTTGATAGACCAAAGGATCATCCAGTAATTGGAACAAGATGGGTCTTCCGAAATAAGCTGGATGAAAATGGTGAAGTCATTCGTAACAAAGCAAGGCTAGTGGCACAAGGCTATAATCAAGAAGAAGGCATAGATTTTGATGAAACCTATGCACCAGTGGCTCGATTAGAGTCAATTCGTATGATGCTTGCTTTTGCTAGTTACATGAACTTCAAGTTATATCAAATTGATGTTAAGAGTGCATTCTTAAATGGACACATCAATGAAGAAGTTTATGTAGAGCAACCTCCAGGCTTTGAAAATGAGAAATATCCAGAAAAGGTCTACAAATTGAAAAGAGCTCTGTATGGACTCAAACAAGCACCAAGAGCGTGGTATGAAAGACTACGAAATTTTCTAGAACAATCTGGTTTTTCCATTGGTCGGGTAGACTCCACTTTATTTATTAAAAATCTTAATTCAGATATTCTTATTGTGCAAATTTATGTTGATGACATAATATTTGGTTCTACTAATGATTCTCTTTGTAAAGAATTTGCTAAGGCTATGCAGGAAGAGTTTGAAATGAGCTTGATGGGCGAATTAAACTACTTCCTTGGACTTCAAATAAAGCAAACTGAAGACGAAATCTTCATCAATCAGGGTAAGTATACAAAAGAACTTCTCAAGAGATTTGGGATGGACTCATCGAAATCAAGAAGGAATCCTATGAGTACAACTACTTCTCTTAATAAAGATGAAAATGGTAAAAGTGTAGATACTAAAATCTACAGAGGTATGATCGGATCTCTATTATACTTAACTGCTAGTCGACCTGATATTATGTTTAGTGTTTGTATGTGTGCAAGATTTCAAGCTAATCCAAAGGAATCTCATTTAACTGCAGTAAAACAAATTCTTCGTTATTTGAAAGATACTTCAGATTTCGGTTTCTTTTACCCAAAATCATCTTCCTTTGATTTAGTTTCATATAGTGATGCAGATTTTGCAGGAAGTAAATCTGATCGCAAGAGTACTAGTGGAACTTGTCATTTCTTGGGAAATTCCTTAGTCTCTTGGTTTAGTAAAAAGCAAAATTCAGTATCACTCTCAACAACTGAAGCTGAATATATAGCGGCTAGTTTAGCATGTTCACAAGTACTTTGGATGAAACAGACCTTAAAAGATTTTGGTTTGAATTACTCCACAACAACTATTTATTGTGATAACACTAGTGCTATAAATCTTTCGAAAAATCCTATTCAGCACTCAAGAACTAAGCATATTCAAGTCAGACATCATTTTTTAAGAGATCATGTGTTAAAAGGAGATATTTCGTTAAATTATCTTTCCACTAAAGAACAACATGCCGATATCTTCACTAAACCTCTTAAAAATAAAGATTTTTTGAGAATTAGGAGAGAACT
Source organism: Nuphar pumila (assembly GCF_984573655.1). Taxonomy (NCBI): domain Eukaryota; kingdom Viridiplantae; phylum Streptophyta; class Magnoliopsida; order Nymphaeales; family Nymphaeaceae; genus Nuphar; species Nuphar pumila. Next base: position 55,320,702 of record NC_143253.1, on the reverse strand, counting down.
AGGTATTTGCTCGTTTTTGGATTTATAAAAATGCTGATTTTTGAACAAAATCTCAAAATCGCACTATATTAGTCGACCGATAAAATTCTAGTTGACTGGCGCATCTTCAAAACACGCCGGAACTCTCTTGCCGTGTTTTAAAATAGAGATACGAGTTAAAAGTCTATTTTGCTTATGCTATTTTTGCCCTTACTCTTTTTTATTCTGACAAAGGTGGAGAAAAAGATAAAGATAGCATTACATTGAAATTGCAGGAGATCTTGAGAAAAAGATGATAGCAATTACATTACATGAGATCTTGCATGAGAAATGCAAAATTAAGAGAAAAAGAAAGCTTTGAATGAATGTATTTCTAAATACATGAAGAAATGATGAATGGAAATGCAAACCAATCAATATGTGATATATGTGCTTTAAATGTGCTAACTTTTAATGTTTTGCAGCATATTGATAGGGGGAGTAAAATCTCCATCTATGCATCTAAATGCTTCATCTTTGATTAAGTTTGTCATCATAAAAAAGGGGGAGATTGTTACGACAATGAAGCCATACATGATACTTCAAGTACAAGGTTTTGATAATGAGCAAGTAGAATCAACTGCATTTCAGCTAAGGCTATGAAGAAATTGAAGAATTCGGTGAAGAATCCTTGAAGACTAGTGTGCAAATGTTTAATTCATTAAAAGTCTTAGATTCTTGTAAGAGCCTTACTTAGAGTGCATATTTAGGTTGCATTTCACCTTAAAAGTCTTTAGAAAAACTTTTCTAAAAGAAACTCTTTTGAAAATCTTTTTAGAAAACTCTTTTCTTAAATTTTCATGTTTATTAGTCGACCAATAGACTTATCAATCGACTAATCCTTTCGCGCCATATTTTCTAAAAAGTCATTTTTGTCAAATTAGTCGACCGAAGGTTTTATCAGTCGACTGGACAGAATGTATATTTTCTGGAAAATTAGCAGCAGTCGACTAATGATTTTTCAGTCGACTGAACAGAACATGTGTTTTCTGAAAAATTTAGCAGCAATCGACTAATGCTTTTTATCAGTCGACCGAACAAAATGTTTGTTTTTCAGAAGTTTTTAGCAGCAGTCGACTAAAAGGTTTTTCAGTCTACTGATGATATTATCAGTCGACTAACTTTTCTCAAGTCGACTAAGTTTCAAAAGCTCAGATTTTCAAACGGCTCGATTAACAGATCAGTCGACCGACGATAACTGTCAGTCTACTAATAACTAACTATTAGTCGACTAACTGATGTTTCAGTCGACTAATTTTGCCGTTTTCCTGAAACTTCAAAAAGGCGTGTCTTTTTATTTTTCAAACGTTTTGATCGGTCAAAATGGACAGTTTTGACACCCTTTCATACTCTCAACGTATGGAATCTTTTAACTATAAATATGAGTGCATTCTACACTCAAAAACATGAAAATTCAATAGAATTATATTGAATTACTTCTTGCTTTTCACTCCTATCCATTCAAGTATTTGTTTTCTCACTCACGTGATACTTTCACTTCAGTTTTTCACTCAAATCACTTTGAGAGATAGTGAATTCGTGAGTAGAGTATTTCAACAACCTCAATAGCCAATTGCATTTCATTTGCATTCAAAAGGAAGGCTCATAGGTTGTATTGTAAGTTGTTATTTCTTTTGTGTAAAAAGAAGGACTCCTTGGTGTAAAGGAGTTGTTTGCTTTCAGTGGGATTGTTACTGAAAGTGAGACCGGTTATGGTCTGTGTGATCTTGTAGTTTACAAGGTTGATAGTGGAAAATCTCAAGCGGGTTTTGCTTGGGGACTGGATGTAGGTCGAGTTTGACCGAACCAGGATAAAATCTTGTGTTCTTTGTGTGTTTGCTTTGAGATTTGCAAAATCCTTCAATATTCCGCAGAAAGTTATAAAAGCACTATTCACCCCCCCTCTAGTGCTCGTTGCCTCGATCCTAGTGCACTTTCATTTGGTATCAGAGCACAGGTTTGCTATTACTTTGATTTGACCATCAAATAGCATGGCAACTACAACATCTCAGCACAAAGAAGGAAGCTCCTCCGTTCGTCCTCCTCTCTTCGACGGAACAAACTATGGATACTGGAAAGTAAGAATGACAATATTCCTGCAATCCATGGATCTCGATAGCTGGAGAGTTGTTTCAGAAAAGTACCAAACTCCATCAACTGATTTCAGCCGATGGACCGATGATGAAAAGAAGACTGCTTCACTTAATGCCAAGGCAATGAATGCATTATATTGTGGCGTTGACAAAGTAGAATTCAATCACATCTCTCAATGCTCTACAGCAAATGAAATCTGGCATACTCTTCTCGTGACACACGAAGGTACATCAAAGGTAGAAGAATCTAATGAAGAAGTCGCCAACATGTGTTTTATATCACAAGAGAATTTGGTAAGTCAATTTGACTATGATGAGTTATTTGAAGCATTTAATGATATATATCCAAAATTTAAGAGTCTTAGTTCTAAAAATAAAGAGTTAAAAACTGAAAATTTAACTCTTGACTCTCAAAATAAAGTGTTACTTCAAGAAATAGAAGATCTCAAGAAGGAAAATTCTTGCCAAGCACTTGAGATAAAAGAAATTGGAGTTAGAACCAATCTCTTACAAAATGAAATATTTAGTCTTAATGAAAAGTCAAATGATCTTCTTTCTATAGTGACCAAATTCACAAATGGTCAAGAGAATCTAGAAAAACTTCTTGGTTCTCAAAGATGCTCGGTTAATAAAACCGGATTGGGATATAGCTTCTTTGATACTCAAAATAGACCAAACTATGTGGTGAAAAATCAAAGACATTATTCTCAACCTTTTGTTCATAAAACTAAACTTTCTAGTTCTAATAGAAATGCATCTAGAAATGATTATTCTAGAAATGTTTATTCTAAATTCTTTTATAGAAAAAATATTTATTATCAAAGGAAACCAAAATCCAAATGGATATGGGTTCCTAAGACTAACTCTCATGGACCCGAAAATAGAAAGGGGTCAAATGCTCTGTTTTCTGATTTTGTTGTAGGTACACAACATAAGGAGCAAATGGATATTGGACAACGGCTGTTCCAAACATATGACTGGAAGGCCGGAGTTATTTTCCACCCTCCAAAATAAGGATGGAGGAACCGTCACCTTTGGTGACAATAACAAGGGAAAAGTGATAGGTATTGGTAATATTGGTAATCCAAAATTTCCCTTGATAGAAAATGTTCTTTTAGTGGATGGTTTAATGCATAATTAAATATCTATTAGTCAATTATGTGATAAAGGTTTTCATGTTTCTTTTGAAAATGATTTATGCTTAATTTCTGATTTTCAATCTAAAAAGATCATTTTTAAAGGTAAAAGAAGAAACAATGTGTATGAACTATATCTAGATGAATTACCCTCTTTTAATGAAAAATGTCTTATTGTTTCAAATGAAATTCAATGGTTATGGCACAAGAGACTTGGACATGTTAATTTTAAAATTATTTCAAAATTATCCAAGAATGATCTTGTAAGAGGCCTACCTAGAATACCATATAAAAAGGATCACTTATGTGATGCTTGTCAAAGGGGTAAACAAATCAAGAGTTCTTTTAAAGCTAAAGATATTGTTTCAACAAAACGTCCTCTTGAACTTTTACATTTAGATCTATTTGGACCATCTAGAATTCAAAGTTTGAATGGTAGCAAGTATGCTTTTGTTATAGTAGATGATTATTCTCGGTTTACATGGGTGATTTTTCTAAAAAGCAAAAATGATGCTTTTTTAGAATTTTCTAAACTTTGTAAAAGAATTACAAATGAAAAATCTACATCTATTATTAAAATTCGTAGTGATCATGGTGGTGAATTTGAAAATGAATCTTTTCTTAAGTTTTGTGATTTACATGGTATATCTCACAACTTTGCTTTTCCTAGAGCAGCTCCACAAAATGGAGTTGTTGAAAGAAAGAATAGAACTTTGCAAGAATGTGCTAGAACCATGCTTCAAGATAAAAATTTACCAAAATATTTTTGGGCTGAAGCAATTAATACAGCATGTTATGTCTTAAATCGTGTTCTTATTCGACCAATCTTACATAAAACATGTTTTGAATTGTATTATGATCGTATACCAAAGATCTCATATTTCAAAATTTTTGGTAGTAAATGTTTCTTGTTAAATACCAAAGATAATCTTGATAAGTTTGATTCAAAATCAGATGAATTAATATTTCTTGGATATTCTTCTAGAAGTAAAGCATATCGTATTTTCAATAAAAGAACATCTTGTATTGAAGAATCTCTACATGTTGCATTTGATGAGAATTGTGAGCAGGTTATACCTCTAAGCGAAGAAGAAGAAGCAATACTTCAAGAAGAACCCTTGATAGAGAGTACTTCTCAAGAAAATATTCCTCTTCAACCGGTTTGGAAAGAAGTTCCTAATCATCCACATGAACAAGTTATTGGTGAAATAAAGAGTGGTGTCCAAACTAGAAGGCAGTTAGAAAAATATATTGCAAATGTTGCTTTCATATCTAAATTAGAACCAAAGAATATCAATGAGGCATGTGATGATGAATTTTGGCTTTTAGCCATGTCTGAAGAACTTAACCAATTTACTAGGAATGATGTTTGGGATCTAGTTGATAGACCAAAGGATCATCCAGTAATTGGAACAAGATGGGTCTTCCGAAATAAGCTGGATGAAAATGGTGAAGTCATTCGTAACAAAGCAAGGCTAGTGGCACAAGGCTATAATCAAGAAGAAGGCATAGATTTTGATAAAACCTATGCACCAGTGGCTCGATTAGAGTCAATTCGTATGATGCTTGCTTTTGCTAGTTACATGAACTTCAAGTTATATCAAATTGATGTTAAGAGTGCATTCTTAAATGGACACATCAATGAAGAAGTTTATGTAGAGCAACCTCCAGGCTTTGAAAATGAGAAATATCCAGAAAAGGTCTACAAATTGAAAAGAGCTCTGTATGGACTCAAACAAGCACCAAGAGCGTGGTATGAAAGACTACGAAATTTTCTAGAACAATCTGGTTTTTCCATTGGTCGGGTAGACTCCACTTTATTTATTAAAAATCTTAATTCAGATATTCTTATTGTGCAAATTTATGTTGATGACATAATATTTGGTTCTACTAATGATTCTCTTTGTAAAGAATTTGCTAAGGCTATGCAGGAAGAGTTTGAAATGAGCTTGATGGGCGAATTAAACTACTTCCTTGGACTTCAAATAAAGCAAACTGAAGACGGAATCTTCATCAATCAGGGTAAGTATACAAAAGAACTTCTCAAGAGATTTGGGATGGACTCATCGAAATCAAGAAGGAATCCTATGAGTACAACTACTTCTCTTAATAAAGATGAAAATGGTAAAAGTGTAGATACTAAAATCTACAGAGGTATGATCGGATCTCTATTATACTTAACTGCTAGTCGACCTGATATTATGTTTAGTGTTTGTATGTGTGCAAGATTTCAAGCTAATCCAAAGGAATCTCATTTAACTGCAGTAAAACAAATTCTTCGTTATTTGAAAGATACTTCAGATTTCAGTTTGTTTTACCCAAAATCATCTTCCTTTGATTTAGTTTCATATAGTGATGCAGATTTTGCAGGAAGTAAATCTGATCGCAAGAGTACTAGTGGAACTTGTCATTTCTTGGGAAATTCCTTAGTCTCTTGGTTTAGTAAAAAGCAAAATTCAGTATCACTCTCAACAACTGAAGCTGAATATATAGCGGCTAGTTTAGCATGTTCACAAGTACTTTGGATGAAACAGACCTTAAAAGATTTTGGTTTGAATTACTCCACAACAACTATTTATTGTGATAACACTAGTGCTATAAATCTTTCGAAAAATCCTATTCAGCACTCAAGAACTAAGCATATTGAAGTCAGACATCATTTTTTAAGAGATCATGTGTTAAAAGGAGATATTTCGTTAAATTTTATTTCCACTAAAGAACAACATGCCGATATCTTCACTAAACCTCTTAAAAATAAAGATTTTTTGAGAATTAGGAGAGAACTAGGTATTTGCTCATTTTTGGATTTATAAAAATGCTGATTTTTGAACAAAATCTCAAAATCGCACTATATTAGTCGACCGATAAAATTCTAGTTGACTGGCGCATCTTCAAAACGCGCCGGAACTCTCTTGCCGTGTTTTAAAATAGAGATACGAGTTAAAAGTCTATTTTGCTTATGCTATTTTTGCCCTTACTCTTTTTTATTCTGACAAAGGGGGAGAAAAAGATAAAGATAGCATTACATTGAAATTGCAGGAGATCTTGAGAAAAAGATGATAGCAATTACATTACAGGAGATCTTGCATGAGAAATGCAAAATTAAGAGAAAAAGAAAGCTTTGAATGAATGTATTTCTAAATACATGAAGAAATGATGAATGGAAATGCAAACCAATCAATATGTGATATATGTGCTTTAAATGTGCTAACTTTTAATGTTTTGCAGCATATTGATAGGGGGAGTAAAATCTCCATCTATGCATCTAAAAGCTTCATCTTTGATTAAGTTTGTCATCATAAAAAAGGGGGAGATTGTTACGACAATGAAGCCATACATGATACTTCAAGTACAAGGTTTTGATGATGAGCAAGTAGAATCAACTGCATTTCAGCTAAGGCTATGAAGAAATTGAAGAATTCGGTGAAGAATCCTTGAAGACTAGTGTGCAAATGTTTAATTCATTAAAAGTCTTAGATTCTTGTAAGAGCCTTACTTAGAGTGCATATTTAGGTTGCATTTCACCTTAAAAGTCTTTAGAAAAACTTTTCTAAAAGAAACTCTTTTGAAAATCTTTTTAGAAAACTCTTTTCTTAAATTTTCATGTTTATTAGTCGACCAATAGACTTATCAATCGACTAATCCTTTCGCGCCATATTTTCTAAAAAGTCATTTTTGTCAAATTAGTCGACCGAAGGTTTTATCAGTCGACTGGACAGAATGTATATTTTCTGGAAAATTAGCAGCAGTCGACTAATGATTTTTCAGTCGACTGAACAGAACATGTGTTTTCTGAAAAATTTAGCAGCAATCGACTAATGCTTTTTATCAGTCGACCGAACAAAATGTTTGTTTTTCAGAAGTTTTTAGCAGCAGTCGACTAAAAGGTTTTTCAGTCTACTGATGATATTATCAGTCGACTAACTTTTCTCAAGTCGACTAAGTTTCAAAAGCTCAGATTTTCAAACGGCTCGATTAACAGATCAGTCGACCGACCATAACTGTCAGTCTACTAATAACTAACTATTAGTCGACTAACTGATGTTTCAGTCGACTAATTTTGCCGTTTTCCTGAAACTTCAAAAAGGCGTGTCTTTTTATTTTTCAAACGTTTTGATCGTTCAAAATGGACAGTTTTGACACCCTTTCATACTCTCAACGTATGGAATCTTTTAACTATAAATATGAGTGCATTCTACACTCAAAAACATGAAAATTCAATAGAATTATATTGAATTACTTCTTGCTTTTCACTCCTATCCATTCAAGTATTTGTTTTCTCACTCACGTGATACTTTCACTTCAGTTTTTCACTCAAATCACTTTGAGAGATAGTGAATTCGTGAGTAGAGTATTTCAACAACCTCAATAGCCAATTGCATTTCATTTGCATTCAAAAGGAAGGCTCATAGGTTGTATTGTAAGTTGTTATTTCTTTTGTGTAAAAAGAAGGACTCCTTGGTGTAAAGGAGTTGTTTGCTTTCAGTGGGATTGTTACTGAAAGTGAGACCGGTTATGGTCTGTGTGATCTTGTAGTTTACAAGGTTGATAGTGGAAAATCTCAAGCGGGTTTTGCTTGGGGACTGGATGTAGGTCGAGTTTGACCGAACCAGGATAAAATCTTGTGTTCTTTGTGTGTTTGCTTTGAGATTTGCAAAATCCTTCAATATTCCGCAGAAAGTTATAAAAGCACTATTCACCCCCCCTCTAGTGCTCGTTGCCTCGATCCTAGTGCACTTTCATTTGGTATCAGAGCACAGGTTTGCTATTACTTTGATTTGACCATCAAATAGCATGGCAACTACAACATCTCAGCACAAAGAAGGAAGCTCCTCCGTTCGTCCTCCTCTCTTCGACGGAACAAACTATGGATACTGGAAAGTAAGAATGACAATATTCCTGCAATCCATGGATCTCGATAGCTGGAGAGTTGTTTCAGAAAAGTACCAAACTCCATCAACTGATTTCAGCCGATGGACCGATGATGAAAAGAAGACTGCTTCACTTAATGCCAAGGCAATGAATGCATTATATTGTGGCGTTGACAAAGTAGAATTCAATCACATCTCTCAATGCTCTACAGCAAATGAAATCTGGCATACTCTTCTCGTGACACATGAAGGTACATCAAAGGTAGAAGAATCTAATGAAGAAGTCGCCAACATGTGTTTTATATCACAAGAGAATTTGGTAAGTCAATTTGACTATGATGAGTTATTTGAAGCATTTAATGATATATATCCAAAATTTAAGAGTCTTAGTTCTAAAAATAAAGAGTTAAAAACTGAAAATTTAACTCTTGACTCTCAAAATAAAGTGTTACTTCAAGAAATAGAAGATCTCAAGAAGGAAAATTCTTGCCAAGCACTTGAGATAAAAGAAATTGGAGTTAGAACCAATCTCTTACAAAATGAAATATTTAGTCTTAATGAAAAGTCAAATGATCTTCTTTCTATAGTGACCAAATTCACAAATGGTCAAGAGAATCTAGAAAAACTTCTTGGTTCTCAAAGATGCTCGGTTAATAAAACCGGATTGGGATATAGCTTCTTTGATACTCAAAATAGACCAAACTATGTGGTGAAAAATCAAAGACATTATTCTCAACCTTTTGTTCATAAAACTAAACTTTCTAGTTCTAATAGAAATGCATCTAGAAATGATTATTCTAGAAATGTTTATTCTAAATTCTTTTATAGAAAAAATATTTATTATCAAAGGAAACCAAAATCCAAATGGATATGGGTTCCTAAGACTAACTCTCATGGACCCGAAAATAGAAAGGGGTCAAATGCTCTGTTTTCTGATTTTGTTGTAGGTACACAACATAAGGAGCAAATGGATATTGGACAACGGCTGTTCCAAACATATGACTGGAAGGCCGGAGTTATTTTCCACCCTCCAAAATAAGGATGGAGGAACCGTCACCTTTGGTGACAATAACAAGGGAAAAGTGATAGGTATTGGTAATATTGGTAATCCAAAATTTCCCTTGATAGAAAATGTTCTTTTAGTGGATGGTTTAATGCATAATTTAATATCTATTAGTCAATTATGTGATAAAGGTTTTCATGTTTCTTTTGAAAATGATTTATGCTTAATTTCTGATTTTCAATCTAAAAAGATCATTTTTAAAGGTAAAAGAAGAAACAATGTGTATGAACTATATCTAGATGAATTACCCTCTTTTAATGAAAAATGTCTTATTGTTTCAAATGAAATTCAATGGTTATGGCACAAGAGACTTGGACATGTTAATTTTAAAATTATTTCAAAATTATCCAAGAATGATCTTGTAAGAGGCCTACCTAGAATACCATATAAAAAGGATCACTTATGTGATGCTTGTCAAAGGGGTAAACAAATCAAGAGTTCTTTTAAAGCTAAAGATATTGTTTCAACAAAACGTCCTCTTGAACTTTTACATTTAGATCTATTTGGACCATCTAGAATTCAAAGTTTGAATGGTAGCAAGTATGCTTTTGTTATAGTAGATGATTATTCTCGGTTTACATGGGTGATTTTTCTAAAAAGCAAAAATGATGCTTTTTTAGAATTTTCTAAACTTTGTAAAAGAATTACAAATGAAAAATCTACATCTATTATTAAAATTCGTAGTGATCATGGTGGTGAATTTGAAAATGAATCTTTTCTTAAGTTTTGTGATTTACATGGTATATCTCACAACTTTGCTTTTCCTAGAGCAGCTCCACAAAATGGAGTTGTTGAAAGAAAGAATAGAACTTTGCAAGAATGTGCTAGAACCATGCTTCAAGATAAAAATTTACCAAAATATTTTTGGGCTGAAGCAATTAATACAGCATGTTATGTCTTAAATCGTGTTCTTATTCGACCAATCTTACATAAAACATGTTTTGAATTGTATTATGATCGTATACCAAAGATCTCATATTTCAAAATTTTTGGTAGTAAATGTTTCTTGTTAAATACCAAAGATAATCTTGATAAGTTTGATTCAAAATCAGATGAATTAATATTTCTTGGATATTCTTCTAGAAGTAAAGCATATCGTATTTTCAATAAAAGAACATCTTGTATTGAAGAATCTCTACATGTTGCATTTGATGAGAATTGTGAGCAGGTTATACCTCTAAGCGAAGAAGAAGAAGCAATACTTCAAGAAGAACCCTTGATAGAGAGTACTTCTCAAGAAAATATTCCTCTTCAACCGGTTTGGAAAGAAGTTCCTAATCATCCACATGAACAAGTTATTGGTGAAATAAAGAGTGGTGTCCAAACTAGAAGGCAGTTAGAAAAATATATTGCAAATGTTGCTTTCATATCTAAATTAGAACCAAAGAATATCAATGAGGCATGTGATGATGAATTTTGGCTTTTAGCCATGTCTGAAGAACTTAACCAATTTACTAGGAATGATGTTTGGGATCTAGTTGATAGACCAAAGGATCATCCAGTAATTGGAACAAGATGGGTCTTCCGAAATAAGCTGGATGAAAATGGTGAAGTCATTCGTAACAAAGCAAGGTTAGTGGCACAAGGCTATAATCAAGAAGAAGGCATAGATTTTGATGAAACCTATGCACCAGTGGCTCGATTAGAGTCAATTCGTATGATGCTTGCTTTTGCTAGTTACATGAACTTCAAGTTATATCAAATTGATGTTAAGAGTGCATTCTTAAATGGACACATCAATGAAGAAGTTTATGTAGAGCAACCTCCAGGCTTTGAAAATGAGAAATATCCAGAAAAGGTCTACAAATTGAAAAGAGCTCTGTATGGACTCAAACAAGCACCAAGAGCGTGGTATGAAAGACTACGAAATTTTCTAGAACAATCTGGTTTTTCCATTGGTCGGGTAGACTCCACTTTATTTATTAAAAATCTTAATTCAGATATTCTTATTGTGCAAATTTATGTTGATGACATAATATTTGGTTCTACTAATGATTCTCTTTGTAAAGAATTTGCTAAGGCTATGCAGGAAGAGTTTGAAATGAGCTTGATGGGCGAATTAAACTACTTCCTTGGACTTCAAATAAAGCAAACTGAAGACGGAATCTTCATCAATCAGGGTAAGTATACAAAAGAACTTCTCAAGAGATTTGGGATGGACTCATCGAAATCAAGAAGGAATCCTATGAGTACAACTACTTCTCTTAATAAAGATGAAAATGGTAAAAGTGTAGATACTAAAATCTACAGAGGTATGATCGGATCTCTATTATACTTAACTGCTAGTCGACCTGATATTATGTTTAGTGTTTGTATGTGTGCAAGATTTCAAGCTAATCCAAAGGAATCTCATTTAACTGCAGTAAAACAAATTCTTCGTTATTTGAAAGATACTTCAGATTTCGGTTTGTTTTACCCAAAATCATCTTCCTTTGATTTAGTTTCATATAGTGATGCAGATTTTGCAGGAAGTAAATCTGATCGCAAGAGTACTAGTGGAACTTGTCATTTCTTGGGAAATTCCTTAGTCTCTTGGTTTAGTAAAAAGCAAAATTCAGTATCACTCTCAACAACTGAAGCTGAATATATAGCGGCTAGTTTAGCATGTTCACAAGTACTTTGGATGAAACAGACCTTAAAAGATTTTGGTTTGAATTACTCCACAACAACTATTTATTGTGATAACACTAGTGCTATAAATCTTTCGAAAAATCCTATTCAGCACTCAAGAACTAAGCATATTGAAGTCAGACATCATTTTTTAAGAGATCATGTGTTAAAAGGAGATATTTCGTTAAATTTTATTTCCACTAAAGAACAACATGCCGATATCTTCACTAAACCTCTTAAAAATAAAGATTTTTTGAGAATTAGGAGAGAACTAGGTATTTGCTCGTTTTTGGATTTATAAAAATGCTGATTTTTGAACAAAATCTCAAAATCGCACTATATTAGTCGACCGATAAAATTCTAGTTGACTGGCGCATCTTCAAAACACGCCGGAACTCTCTTGCCGTGTTTTAAAATAGAGATACGAGTTAAAAGTCTATTTTGCTTATGCTATTTTTGCCCTTACTCTTTTTTATTCTGACAAAGGGGGAGAAAAAGATAAAGATAGCATTACATTGAAATTGCAGGAGATCTTGAGAAAAAGATGATAGCAATTACATTACAGGAGATCTTGCATGAGAAATGCAAAATTAAGAGAAAAAGAAAGCTTTGAATGAATGTATTTCTAAATACATGAAGAAATGATGAATGGAAATGCAAACCAATCAATATGTGATATATGTGCTTTAAATGTGCTAACTTTTAATGTTTTGCAGCATATTGATAGGGGGAGTAAAATCTCCATCTATGCATCTAAATGCTTCATCTTTGATTAAGTTTGTCATCATAAAAAAGGGGGAGATTGTTACGACAATGAAGCCATACATGATACTTCAAGTACAAGGTTTTGATGATGAGCAAGTAGAATCAACTGCATTTCAGCTAAGGCTATGAAGAAATTGAAGAATTCGGTGAAGAATCCTTGAAGACTAGTGTGCAAATGTTTAATTCATTAAAAGTCTTAGATTCTTGTAAGAGCCTTACTTAGAGTGCATATTTAGGTTGCATTTCACCTTAAAAGTCTTTAGAAAAACTTTTCTAAAAGAAACTCTTTTGAAAATCTTTTTAGAAAACTCTTTTCTTAAATTTTCATGTTTATTAGTCGACCAATAGACTTATCAATCGACTAATCCTTTCGCGCCATATTTTCTAAAAAGTCATTTTTGTCAAATTAGTCGACCGAAGGTTTTATCAGTCGACTGGACAGAATGTATATTTTCTGGAAAATTAGCAGCAGTCGACTAATGATTTTTCAGTCGACTGAACAGAACATGTGTTTTCTGAAAAATTTAGCAGCAATCGACTAATGCTTTTTATCAGTCGACCGAACAAAATGTTTGTTTTTCAGAAGTTTTTAGCAGCAGTCGACTAAAAGGTTTTTCAGTCTACTGATGATATTATCAGTCGACTAACTTTTCTCAAGTCGACTAAGTTTCAAAAGCTCAGATTTTCAAACGGCTCGATTAACAGATCAGTCGACCGACGATAACTGTCAGTCTACTAATAACTAACTATTAGTCGACTAACTGATGTTTCAGTCGACTAATTTTGCCGTTTTCCAGAAACTTCAAAAAGGCATGTCTTTTTATTTTTCAAACGTTTTGATCGTTCAAAATGGACAGTTTTGACACCCTTTCATACTCTCAACGTATGGAATCTTTTAACTATAAATATGAGTGCATTCTACACTCAAAAACATGAAAATTCAATAGAATTATATTGAATTACTTCTTGCTTTTCACTCCTATCCATTCAAGTATTTGTTTTCTCACTCACGTGATACTTTCACTTCAGTTTTTCACTCAAATCACTTTGAGAGATAGTGAATTCGTGAGTAGAGTATTTCAACAACCTCAAAAGCCAATTGCATTTCATTTGCATTCAAAAGGAAGGCTCATAGGTTGTATTGTAAGTTGTTATTTCTTTTGTGTAAAAAGAAGGACTCCTTGGTGTAAAGGAGTTGTTTGCTTTCAGTGGGATTGTTACTGAAAGTGAAACCGGTTATGGTCTGTGTGATCTTGTAGTTTACAAGGTTGATAGTGGAAAATCTCAAGCGGGTTTTGCTTGGGGACTGGATGTAGGTCGAGTTTGACCGAACCAGGATAAAATCTTGTGTTCTTTGTGTGTTTGCTTTGAGATTTGCAAAATCCTTCAATATTCCGCAGAAAGTTATAAAAGCACTATTCACCCCCCCTCTAGTGCTCGTTGCCTCGATCCTAGTGCACTTTCATTTGGTATCAGAGCACAGGTTTGCTATTACTTTGATTTGACCATCAAATAGCATGGCAACTACAACATCTCAGCACAAAGAAGGAAGCTCCTCCGTTCGTCCTCCTCTCTTCGACGGAACAAACTATGGATACTGGAAAGTAAGAATGACAATATTCCTGCAATCCATGGATCTCGATAGCTGGAGAGTTGTTTCAGAAAAGTACCAAACTCCATCAACTGATTTCAGCCGATGGACCGATGATGAAAAGAAGACTGCTTCACTTAATGCCAAGGCAATGAATGCATTATATTGTGGCGTTGACAAAGTAGAATTCAATCACATCTCTCAATGCTCTACAGCAAATGAAATCTGGCATACTCTTCTCGTGACACACGAAGGTACATCAAAGGTAGAAGAATCTAATGAAGAAGTCGCCAACATGTGTTTTATATCACAAGAGAATTTGGTAAGTCAATTTGACTATGATGAGTTATTTGAAGCATTTAATGATATATATCCAAAATTTAAGAGTCTTAGTTCTAAAAATAAAGAGTTAAAAACTGAAAATTTAACTCTTGACTCTCAAAATAAAGTGTTACTTCAAGAAATAGAAGATCTCAAGAAGGAAAATTCTTGCCAAGCACTTGAGATAAAAGAAATTGGAGTTAGAACCAATCTCTTACAAAATGAAATATTTAGTCTTAATGAAAAGTCAAATGATCTTCTTTATATAGTGACCAAATTCACAAATGGTCAAGAGAATCTAGAAAAACTTCTTGGTTCTCAAAGATGCTCGGTTAATAAAACCGGATTGGGATATAGCTTCTTTGATACTCAAAATAGACCAAACTATGTGGTGAAAAATCAAAGACATTATTCTCAACCTTTTGTTCATAAAACTAAACTTTCTAGTTCTAATAGAAATGCATCTAGAAATGATTATTCTAGAAATGTTTATTCTAAATTCTTTTATAGAAAAAATATTTATTATCAAAGGAAACCAAAATCCAAATGGATATGGGTTCCTAAGACTAACTCTCATGGACCCGAAAATAGAAAGGGGTCAAATGCTCTGTTTTCTGATTTTGTTGTAGGTACACAACATAAGGAGCAAATGGATATTGGACAACGGCTGTTCCAAACATATGACTGGAAGGCCGGAGTTATTTTCCACCCTCCAAAATAAGGATGGAGGAACCGTCACCTTTGGTGACAATAACAAGGGAAAAGTGATAGGTATTGGTAATATTGGTAATCCAAAATTTCCCTTGATAGAAAATGTTCTTTTAGTGGATGGTTTAATGCATAATTTAATATCTATTAGTCAATTATGTGATAAAGGTTTTCATGTTTCTTTTGAAAATGATTTATGCTTAATTTCTGATTTTCAATCTAAAAAGATCATTTTTAAAGGTAAAAGAAGAAACAATGTGTATGAACTATATCTAGATGAATTACCCTCTTTTAATGAAAAATGTCTTATTGTTTCAAATGAAATTCAATGGTTATGGCACAAGAGACTTGGACATGTTAATTTTAAAATTATTTCAAAATTATCCAAGAATGATCTTGTAAGAGGCCTACCTAGAATACCATATAAAAAGGATCACTTATGTGATGCTTGTCAAAGGGGTAAACAAATCAAGAGTTCTTTTAAAGCTAAAGATATTGTTTCAACAAAACGTCCTCTTGAACTTTTACATTTAGATCTATTTGGACCATCTAGAATTCAAAGTTTGAATGGTAGCAAGTATGCTTTTGTTATAGTAGATGATTATTCTCGGTTTACATGGGTGATTTTTCTAAAAAGCAAAAATGATGCTTTTTTAGAATTTTCTAAACTTTGTAAAAGAATTACAAATGAAAAATCTACATCTATTATTAAAATTCGTAGTGATCATGGTGGTGAATTTGAAAATGAATCTTTTCTTAAGTTTTGTGATTTACATGGTATATCTCACAACTTTGCTTTTCCTAGAGCAGCTCCACAAAATGGAGTTGTTGAAAGAAAGAATAGAACTTTGCAAGAATGTGCTAGAACCATGCTTCAAGATAAAAATTTACCAAAATATTTTTGGGCTGAAGCAATTAATACAGCATGTTATGTCTTAAATCGTGTTCTTATTCGACCAATCTTACATAAAACATGTTTTGAATTGTATTATGATCGTATACCAAAGATCTCATATTTCAAAATTTTTGGTAGTAAATGTTTCTTGTTAAATACCAAAGATAATCTTGATAAGTTTGATTCAAAATCAGATGAATTAATATTTCTTGGATATTCTTCTAGAAGTAAAGCATATCGTATTTTCAATAAAAGAACATCTTGTATTGAAGAATCTCTACATGTTGCATTTGATGAGAATTGTGAGCAGGTTATACCTCTAAGCGAAGAAGAAGAAGCAATACTTCAAGAAGAACCCTTGATAGAGAGTACTTCTCAAGAAAATATTCCTCTTCAACCGGTTTGGAAAGAAGTTCCTAATCATCCACATGAACAAGTTATTGGTGAAATAAAGAGTGGTGTCCAAACTAGAAGGCAGTTAGAAAAATATATTGCAAATGTTGCTTTCATATCTAAATTAGAACCAAAGAATATCAATGAGGCATGTGATGATGAATTTTGGCTTTTAGCCATGTCTGAAGAACTTAACCAATTTACTAGGAATGATGTTTGGGATCTAGTTGATAGACCAAAGGATCATCCAGTAATTGGAACAAGATGGGTCTTCCGAAATAAGCTGGATGAAAATGGTGAAGTCATTCGTAACAAAGCAAGGCTAGTGGCACAAGGCTATAATCAAGAAGAAGGCATAGATTTTGATAAAACCTATGCACCAGTGGCTCGATTAGAGTCAATTCGTATGATGCTTGCTTTTGCTAGTTACATGAACTTCAAGTTATATCAAATTGATGTTAAGAGTGCATTCTTAAATGGACACATCAATGAAGAAGTTTATGTAGAGCAACCTCCAGGCTTTGAAAATGAGAAATATCCAGAAAAGGTCTACAAATTGAAAAGAGCTCTGTATGGACTCAAACAAGCACCAAGAGCGTGGTATGAAAGACTACGAAATTTTCTAGAACAATCTGGTTTTTCCATTGGTCGGGTAGACTCCACTTTATTTATTAAAAATCTTAATTCAGATATTCTTATTGTGCAAATTTATGTTGATGACATAATATTTGGTTCTACTAATGATTCTCTTTGTAAAGAATTTGCTAAGGCTATGCAGGAAGAGTTTGAAATGAGCTTGATGGGCGAATTAAACTACTTCCTTGGACTTCAAATAAAGCAAACTGAAGACGGAATCTTCATCAATCAGGGTAAGTATACAAAAGAACTTCTCAAGAGATTTGGGATGGACTCATCGAAATCAAGAAGGAATCCTATGAGTACAACTACTTCTCTTAATAAAGATGAAAATGGTAAAAGTGTAGATACTAAAATCTACAGAGGTATGATCGGATCTCTATTATACTTAACTGCTAGTCGACCTGATATTATGTTTAGTGTTTGTATGTGTGCAAGATTTCAAGCTAATCCAAAGGAATCTCATTTAACTGCAGTAAAACAAATTCTTCGTTATTTGAAAGATACTTCAGATTTCAGTTTGTTTTACCCAAAATCATCTTCCTTTGATTTAGTTTCATATAGTGATGCAGATTTTGCAGGAAGTAAATCTGATCGCAAGAGTACTAGTGGAACTTGTCATTTCTTGGGAAATTCCTTAGTCTCTTGGTTTAGTAAAAAGCAAAATTCAGTATCACTCTCAACAACTGAAGCTGAATATATAGCGGCTAGTTTAGCATGTTCACAAGTACTTTGGATGAAACAGACCTTAAAAGATTTTGGTTTGAATTACTCCACAACAACTATTTATTGTGATAACACTAGTGCTATAAATCTTTCGAAAAATCCTATTCAGCACTCAAGAACTAAGCATATTGAAGTCAGACATCATTTTTTAAGAGATCATGTGTTAAAAGGAGATATTTCGTTAAATTTTATTTCCACTAAAGAACAACATGCCGATATCTTCACTAAACCTCTTAAAAATAAAGATTTTTTGAGAATTAGGAGAGAACTAGGTATTTGCTCATTTTTGGATTTATAAAAATGCTGATTTTTGAACAAAATCTCAAAATCGCACTATATTAGTCGACCGATAAAATTCTAGTTGACTGGCGCATCTTCAAAACGCGCCGGAACTCTCTTGCCGTGTTTTAAAATAGAGATACGAGTTAAAAGTCTATTTTGCTTATGCTATTTTTGCCCTTACTCTTTTTTATTCTGACAAAGGGGGAGAAAAAGATAAAGATAGCATTACATTGAAATTGCAGGAGATCTAGAGAAAAAGATGATAGCAATTACATTACAGGAGATCTTGCATGAGAAATGCAAAATTAAGAGAAAAAGAAAGCTTTGAATGAATGTATTTCTAAATACATGAAGAAATGATGAATGGAAATGCAAACCAATCAATATGTGATATATGTGCTTTAAATGTGCTAACTTTTAATGTTTTGCAGCATATTGATAGGGGGAGTAAAATCTCCATCTATGCATCTAAAAGCTTCATCTTTGATTAAGTTTGTCATCATAAAAAAGGGGGAGATTGTTACGACAATGAAGCCATACATGATACTTCAAGTACAAGGTTTTGATGATGAGCAAGTAGAATCAACTGCATTTCAGCTAAGGCTATGAAGAAATTGAAGAATTCGGTGAAGAATCCTTGAAGACTAGTGTGCAAATGTTTAATTCATTAAAAGTCTTAGATTCTTGTAAGAGCCTTACTTAGAGTGCATATTTAGGTTGCATTTCACCTTAAAAGTCTTTAGAAAAACTTTTCTAAAAGAAACTCTTTTGAAAATCTTTTTAGAAAACTCTTTTCTTAAATTTTCATGTTTATTAGTCGACCAATAGACTTATCAATCGACTAATCCTTTCGCGCCATATTTTCTAAAAAGTCATTTTTGTCAAATTAGTCGACCGAAGGTTTTATCAGTCGACTGGACAGAATGTATATTTTCTGGAAAATTAGCAGCAGTCGACTAATGATTTTTCAGTCGACTGAACAGAACATGTGTTTTCTGAAAAATTTAGCAGCAATCGACTAATGCTTTTTATCAGTCGACCGAACAAAATGTTTGTTTTTCAGAAGTTTTTAGCAGCAGTCGACTAAAAGGTTTTTCAGTCTACTGATGATATTATCAGTCGACTAACTTTTCTCAAGTCGACTAAGTTTCAAAAGCTCAGATTTTCAAACGGCTCGATTAACAGATCAGTCGACCGACGATAACTGTCAGTCTACTAATAACTAACTATTAGTCGACTAACTGATGTTTCAGTCGACTAATTTTGCCGTTTTCCTGAAACTTCAAAAAGGCGTGTCTTTTTATTTTTCAAACGTTTTGATCGTTCAAAATGGACAGTTTTGACACCCTTTCATACTCTCAACGTATGGAATCTTTTAACTATAAATATGAGTGCATTCTACACTCAAAAACATGAAAATTCAATAGAATTATATTGAATTACTTCTTGCTTTTCACTCCTATCCATTCAAGTATTTGTTTTCTCACTCACGTGATACTTTCACTTCAGTTTTTCACTCAAATCACTTTGAGAGATAGTGAATTCGTGAGTAGAGTATTTCAACAACCTCAATAGCCAATTGCATTTCATTTGCATTCAAAAGGAAGGCTCATAGGTTGTATTGTAAGTTGTTATTTCTTTTGTGTAAAAAGAAGGACTCCTTGGTGTAAAGGAGTTGTTTGCTTTCAGTGGGATTGTTACTGAAAGTGAGACCGGTTATGGTCTGTGTGATCTTGTAGTTTACAAGGTTGATAGTGGAAAATCTCAAGCGGGTTTTGCTTGGGGACTGGATGTAGGTCGAGTTTGACCGAACCAGGATAAAATCTTGTGTTCTTTGTGTGTTTGCTTTGAGATTTGCAAAATCCTTCAATATTCCGTAGAAAGTTATAAAAGCACTATTCACCCCCCTCTAGTGCTCGTTGCCTCGATCCTAGTGCACTTTCATTTGGTATCAGAGCACAGGTTTGCTATTACTTTGATTTGACCATCAAATAGCATGGCAACTACAACATCTCAGCACAAAGAAGGAAGCTCCTCCGTTCGTCCTCCTCTCTTCGACGGAACAAACTATGGATACTGGAAAGTAAGAATGACAATATTCCTGCAATCCATGGATCTCGATAGCTGGAGAGTTGTTTCAGAAAAGTACCAAACTCCATCAACTGATTTCAGCCGATGGACCGATGATGAAAAGAAGACTGCTTCACTTAATGCCAAGGCAATGAATGCATTATATTGTGGCGTTGACAAAGTAGAATTCAATCACATCTCTCAATGCTCTACAGCAAATGAAATCTGGCATACTCTTCTCGTGACACACGAAGGTACATCAAAGGTAGAAGAATCTAATGAAGAAGTCGCCAACATGTGTTTTATATCACAAGAGAATTTGGTAAGTCAATTTGACTATGATGAGTTATTTGAAGCATTTAATGATATATATCCAAAATTTAAGAGTCTTAGTTCTAAAAATAAAGAGTTAAAAACTGAAAATTTAACTCTTGACTCTCAAAATAAAGTGTTACTTCAAGAAATAGAAGATCTCAAGAAGGAAAATTCTTGCCAAGCACTTGAGATAAAAGAAATTGGAGTTAGAACCAATCTCTTACAAAATGAAATATTTAGTCTTAATGAAAAGTCAAATGATCTTCTTTCTATAGTGACCAAATTCACAAATGGTCAAGAGAATCTAGAAAAACTTCTTGGTTCTCAAAGATGCTCGGTTAATAAAACCGGATTGGGATATAGCTTCTTTGATACTCAAAATAGATCAAACTATGTGGTGAAAAATCAAAGACATTATTCTCAACCTTTTGTTCATAAAACTAAACTTTCTAGTTCTAATAGAAATGCATCTAGAAATGATTATTCTAGAAATGTTTATTCTAAATTCTTTTATAGAAAAAATATTTATTATCAAAGGAAACCAAAATCCAAATGGATATGGGTTCCTAAGACTAACTCTCATGGACCCGAAAATAGAAAGGGGTCAAATGCTCTGTTTTCTGATTTTGTTGTAGGTACACAACATAAGGAGCAAATGGATATTGGACAACGGCTGTTCCAAACATATGACTGGAAGGCCGGAGTTATTTTCCACCCTCCAAAATAAGGATGGAGGAACCGTCACCTTTGGTGACAATAACAAGGGAAAAGTGATAGGTATTGGTAATATTGGTAATCCAAAATTTTCCTTGATAGAAAATGTTCTTTTAGTGGATGGTTTAATGCATAATTTAATATCTATTAGTCAATTATGTGATAAAGGTTTTCATGTTTCTTTTGAAAATGATTTATGCTTAATTTCTGATTTTCAATCTAAAAAGATCATTTTTAAAGGTAAAAGAAGAAACAATGTGTATGAACTATATCTAGATGAATTACCCTCTTTTAATGAAAAATGTCTTATTGTTTCAAATGAAATTCAATGGTTATGGAACAAGAGACTTGGACATGTTAATTTTAAAATTATTTCAAAATTATCCAAGAATGATCTTGTAAGAGGCCTACCTAGAATACCATATAAAAAGGATCACTTATGTGATGCTTGTCAAAGGGGTAAACAAATCAAGAGTTCTTTTAAAGCTAAAGATATTGTTTCAACAAAACGTCCTCTTGAACTTTTACATTTAGATCTATTTGGACCATCTAGAATTCAAAGTTTGAATGGTAGCAAGTATGCTTTTGTTATAGTAGATGATTATTCTCGGTTTACATGGGTGATTTTTCTAAAAAGCAAAAATGATGCTTTTTTAGAATTTTCTAAACTTTGTAAAAGAATTACAAATGAAAAATCTACATCTATTATTAAAATTCGTAGTGATCATGGTGGTGAATTTGAAAATGAATCTTTTCTTAAGTTTTGTGATTTACATGGTATATCTCACAACTTTGCTTTTCCTAGAGCAGCTCCACAAAATGGAGTTGTTGAAAGAAAGAATAGAACTTTGCAAGAATGTGCTAGAACCATGCTTCAAGATAAAAATTTACCAAAATATTTTTGGGCTGAAGCAATTAATACAGCATGTTATGTCTTAAATCGTGTTCTTATTCGACCAATCTTACATAAAACATGTTTTGAATTGTATTATGATCGTATACCAAAGATCTCATATTTCAAAATTTTTGGTAGTAAATGTTTCTTGTTAAATACCAAAGATAATCTTGATAAGTTTGATTCAAAATCAGATGAATTAATATTTCTTGGATATTCTTCTAGAAGTAAAGCATATCGTATTTTCAATAAAAGAACATCTTGTATTGAAGAATCTCTACATGTTGCATTTGATGAGAATTGTGAGCAGGTTATACCTCTAAGCGAAGAAGAAGAAGCAATACTTCAAGAAGAACCCTTGATAGAGAGTACTTCTCAAGAAAATATTCCTCTTCAACCGGTTTGGAAAGAAGTTCCTAATCATCCACATGAACAAGTTATTGGTGAAATAAAGAGTGGTGTCCAAACTAGAAGGCAGTTAGAAAAATATATTGCAAATGTTGCTTTCATATCTAAATTAGAACCAAAGAATATCAATGAGGCATGTGATGATGAATTTTGGCTTTTAGCCATGTCTGAAGAACTTAACCAATTTACTAGGAATGATGTTTGGGATCTAGTTGATAGACCAAAGGATCATCCAGTAATTAGAACAAGATGGGTCTTCCGAAATAAGCTGGATGAAAATGGTGAAGTCATTCGTAACAAAGCAAGGTTAGTGGCACAAGGCTATAATCAAGAAGAAGGCATAGATTTTGATGAAACCTATGCACCAGTGGCTCGATTAGAGTCAATTCGTATGATGCTTGCTTTTGCTAGTTACATGAACTTCAAGTTATATCAAATTGATGTTAAGAGTGCATTCTTAAATGGACACATCAATGAAGAAGTTTATGTAGAGCAACCTCCAGGCTTTGAAAATGAGAAATATCCAGAAAAGGTCTACAAATTGAAAAGAGCTCTGTATGGACTCAAACAAGCACCAAGAGCGTGGTATGAAAGACTACGAAATTTTCTAGAACAATCTGGTTTTTCCATTGGTCGGGTAGACTCCACTTTATTTATTAAAAATCTTAATTCAGATATTCTTATTGTGCAAATTTATGTTGATGACATAATATTTGGTTCTACTAATGATTCTCTTTGTAAAGAATTTGCTAAGGCTATGCAGGAAGAGTTTGAAATGAGCTTGATGGGCGAATTAAACTACTTCCTTGGACTTCAAATAAAGCAAACTGAAGACGGAATCTTCATCAATCAGGGTAAGTATACAAAAGAACTTCTCAAGAGATTTGGGATGGACTCATCGAAATCAAGAAGGAATCCTATGAGTACAACTACTTCTCTTAATAAAGATGAAAATGGTAAAAGTGTAGATACTAAAATCTACAGAGGTATGATCGGATCTCTATTATACTTAACTGCTAGTCGACCTGATATTATGTTTAGTGTTTGTATGTGTGCAAGATTTCAAGCTAATCCAAAGGAATCTCATTTAACTGCAGTAAAACAAATTCTTCGTTATTTGAAAGATACTTCAGATTTCAGTTTGTTTTACCCAAAATCATCTTCCTTTGATTTAGTTTCATATAGTGATGCAGATTTTGCAGGAAGTAAATCTGATCGCAAGAGTACTAGTGGAACTTGTCATTTCTTGGGAAATTCCTTAGTCTCTTGGTTTAGTAAAAAGCAAAATTCAGTATCACTCTCAACAACTGAAGCTGAATATATAGCGGCTAGTTTAGCATGTTCACAAGTACTTTGGATGAAACAGACCTTAAAAGATTTTGGTTTGAATTACTCCACAACAACTATTTATTGTGATAACACTAGTGCTATAAATCTTTCGAAAAATCCTATTCAGCACTCAAGAACTAAGCATATTGAAGTCAGACATCATTTTTTAAGAGATCATGTGTTAAAAGGAGATATTTCGTTAAATTTTATTTCCACTAAAGAACAACATGCCGATATCTTCACTAAACCTCTTAAAAATAAAGATTTTTTGAGAATTAGGAGAGAACTAGGTATTTGCTCATTTTTGGATTTATAAAAATGCTGATTTTTGAACAAAATCTCAAAATCGCACTATATTAGTCGACCGATAAAATTCTAGTTGACTGGCGCATCTTCAAAACGCGCCGGAACTCTCTTGCCGTGTTTTAAAATAGAGATACGAGTTAAAAGTCTATTTTGCTTATGCTATTTTTGCCCTTACTCTTTTTTATTCTGACAAAGGGGGAGAAAAAGATAAAGATAGCATTACATTGAAATTGCAGGAGATCTAGAGAAAAAGATGATAGCAATTACATTACAGGAGATCTTGCATGAGAAATGCAAAATTAAGAGAAAAAGAAAGCTTTGAATGAATGTATTTCTAAATACATGAAGAAATGATGAATGGAAATGCAAACCAATCAATATGTGATATATGTGCTTTAAATGTGCTAACTTTTAATGTTTTGCAGCATATTGATAGGGGGAGTAAAATCTCCATCTATGCATCTAAATGCTTCATCTTTGATTAAGTTTGTCATCATAAAAAAGGGGGAGATTGTTACGACAATGAAGCCATACATGATACTTCAAGTACAAGGTTTTGATGATGAGCAAGTAGAATCAACTGCATTTCAGCTAAGGCTATGAAGAAATTGAAGAATTCGGTGAAGAATCCTTGAAGACTAGTGTGCAAATGTTTAATTCATTAAAAGTCTTAGATTCTTGTAAGAGCCTTACTTAGAGTGCATATTTAGGTTGCATTTCACCTTAAAAGTCTTTAGAAAAACTTTTCTAAAAGAAACTCTTTTGAAAATCTTTTTAGAAAACTCTTTTCTTAAATTTTCATGTTTATTAGTCGACCAATAGACTTATCAATCGACTAATCCTTTCGCGCCATATTTTCTAAAAAGTCATTTTTGTCAAATTAGTCGACCGAAGGTTTTATCAGTCGACTGGACAGAATGTATATTTTCTGGAAAATTAGCAGCAGTCGACTAATGATTTTTCAGTCGACTGAACAGAACATGTGTTTTCTGAAAAATTTAGCAGCAATCGACTAATGCTTTTTATCAGTCGACCGAACAAAATGTTTGTTTTTCAGAAGTTTTTAGCAGCAGTCGACTAAAAGGTTTTTCAGTCTACTGATGATATTATCAGTCGACTAACTTTTCTCAAGTCGACTAAGTTTCAAAAGTTCAGATTTTCAAACGGCTCGATTAACAGATCAGTCGACCGACGATAACTGTCAGTCTACTAATAACTAACTATTAGTCGACTAACTGATGTTTCAGTCGACTAATTTTGCCGTTTTCCTGAAACTTCAAAAAGGCGTGTCTTTTTATTTTTCAAACGTTTTGATCGTTCAAAATGGACAGTTTTGACACCCTTTCATACTCTCAACGTATGGAATCTTTTAACTATAAATATGAGTGCATTCTACACTCAAAAACATGAAAATTCAATAGAATTATATTGAATTACTTCTTGCTTTTCACTCCTATCCATTCAAGTATTTGTTTTTTCACTCACGTGATACTTTCACTTCAGTTTTTCACTCAAATCACTTTGAGAGATAGTGAATTCATGAGTAGAGTATTTCAACAACCTCAAAAGCCAATTGCATTTCATTTGCATTCAAAAGGAAGGCTCATAGGTTGTATTGTAAGTTGTTATTTCTTTTGTGTAAAAAGGACTCCTTGGTGTAAAGGAGTTGTTTGCTTTCAGTGGGATTGTTACTGAAAGTGAGACCGGTTATGGTCTGTGTGATCTTGTAGTTTACAAGGTTGATAGTGGAAAATCTCAAGCGGGTTTTGCTTGGGGACTGGATGTAGGTCGAGTTTGACCGAACCAGGATAAAATCTTGTGTTCTTTGTGTGTTTGCTTTGAGATTTGCAAAATCCTTCAATATTCCGCAGAAAGTTATAAAAGCACTATTCACCCCCCCCCTCTAGTGCTCGTTGCCTCGATCCTAGTGCACTTTCATAAACCCTAAACTCTAAACCCTAAACCTTAAAACCCTAAACCTAAATCCTAAATCCTAAACCCTAAACCCTACAACCTAAACCCTAAAACCTAAAACCTAAAACCTAAAACCTAAAACCTAAAACCTAAACCCTAAACCCTAAACCCTAAACCCTAAACCCTGAACCCTGAACCCTAAACTCTAAACCCTAAACCCCTAAAACCCTAAACCCCATTCCCTAAAACATAAAACCCAAAAACCTAAACCCTAAACCCCTAAATCCTAAACTCGTAAATCGCGATGGGACATTGTTCACCTAGACAAAGCTCATAAACACAAATCACTATAGGACAAATTGTTTCTGCTTTATGTCCGTTGTTGTACAGATCGTGATAGATTTATGAAACAGTGATAGCAATTTACAACTTTTACTTAAATATTTATATCAAGTGGTAAATCGATTTGTACTTTACTAAGTCTAAACGTCATGTCGATTTGGCCTAAACCCTAAACCCTAAATCCTAAACCCTTAAAACCATAAACCCTATTCCCTAAAACATAAAACCCAAAAACCTAAACCCTAAACCCTAAAGTCGTAAATCACGATAGGACATCGTTCACATAGATAAAGCTTGTAAACGCAAATCACTATAAGACAAATTGGTTCCGCTTTATGTTCGTTGTTATACAGATCGTGATAGATTTTTAAAATAGTGATAGCGATTTGCAACTTTTACTTAAATATTTATATCAAGTAAATTGATTTGTACTTTACTAAGTCTAAACGTCGTGTCGATTTGTGAACACGTGGGTAAAACCCTATTCTATGTAAAACCCTAATATAGATTTGTGTAAAACCCTATTCTATGTAAAACCCTACCTGACCCGACCTGACCCGTTATTCAGGTCTAAAACCCTAATCTATTTAACCTCTCTTCCTCTTTTCTGCAGCAGTGCAACTTCTTCTTCTTCTTTTTTCTCCCCCGCCTTCGTCTTCTTCTTCTTCTCCTTCTTCTTCTTTTTCCTTGTATTTTTCTTTCTTCTTTGTTCTTCTGTGTTCCTTCTACCTGTGCTTGATAGATGGGGTTTGATGCTGATGATGCAGTTGTTTCACGCCATAAGGAAAGATCTGTATAATCTTCGATGATGATTATGGTTGTTATCTTTTGTGTATATATCGATATATTCATGACACATATGACTGTGGCATATTTGTCATGAACTATATCAAAGCTTACACAGAATATAACGATCATAATCATCTTCAATCGTTGTCGCCATACCGGAGCAAGCACAAATATTCTACATGATAGACAAGGGGTGATGCTGATGTTCATCGTTGCCGCCATACCAGAGTAAGCACAGATATTCTGCATGATAGACAGTTGCACATAGAATAATTTTGAGCTCATTTTCTTGGAGAGGATGTATCCGTAGTTGCACATAATGGTAATTTGGATTTTGATGTTAAGATATTTGGTAGAAGTGGATGTCAAAGGGCAGCTGCATATATTGATAAAAGTCTATGCATAATCAAGAGGTACAAATGTCTTGCAAAAAAAACTTGCAAAGAGATAAGGACCTTCATTGGTAGATAGATTTGCCTTCTATTATTCCAGTGACTAGCGAAGGTCATGTATTATAACTAAATACTCATATATTTTGTAAATGAATGTGGTTGTAATGTATCGTTGAAGTTAACTCGATTTGTTTATTATTTTTCTTTGCCGCCTTTTATGAATCAGTCAGTGTGTAAATCATGATGGACATATCGTTCACATAGACATAGCTCATAAAAGCAAATCGTTAGAGGAAAAATATTATTATATTATGATACTTAAAGAATTATGGTTCTAAGTAGATTTGTATTTATTCCCCTTTTATCAGTCAGTGTAAATCGCGATAAGACAAATCATTGTGCATATAATGTATCTAAATCGTTATACCAGATATTGTTCCAGAGCGATTTACACAATGACGCCTGTTTCTTTGAAGTTAACTCAATTTGGTGGCATGGTTATACAAATCGGGATATAGCAAATCACGATATTACGTAGTCTTTATACGTACAAATCGTTTAATCATTTTATCAATGTTTATATAAATCGTAATATGAAGAATGCTCGTAAAAGCAATTCATAATTTATGCAGTACACAACGCTAAACACTTCTTTAATTTTTTTTAATGAAGACCAAAAATTATAATGATTTGTTCAGTGACACTTGTGTGTTACGCTTATTAAAAAAAATTATACATTTATAGAATGTCACTTTACAAAAAAGAATTATAGAATTACAACAAAGAATTATAGAATTACAACAAATAAATATCAGGATAAAAAATTTATATAATGTTTATTCAGTGGCACTTGACGACTCAGATGGACTTTGACATACAAATCGTCTCTTTCTTTTTCTTGGTGGACTCTCTTTTCTCGGTGGCCTCTTGGTTCCCGCGATCTTATTAAAACCACTGGTAATAAGCTCTACCAGTGACCGCATTTGTCTCCCCAAATTTCTCACCTGCTTCTGTAACTCCTTATTGTCCCTCTCCAGCATCTCAAACCTTGTGGCAGAGACTACCTTATTTTTTGTGAGTTGTGTTTGCTCCTCATCATGTACTACAACTGAGGGAATCGTTGTTATAGCCGGAGGGACACGATGGACGTATTTTCTTTGCTAGGAGACAACATGATGGGGGACAAGAGGGATGCATAGGTTCCCAATATTTCCACGTTCTTTATTCTCAATCTCCAGATTTTGACGCATGAGTTTCCAATATTTTTTGAAATAGTTGGGGTCATATTGTTGTTCTTTATAATCATATGCTATGGCACAAACACCTCCTTTGTTCCAGCTATTCCATTTTCCCTGAAGCGATCGTGCCAATTCACGTTCCTGGCCCCACCACTTTTTATCTTCCTTCTCACTTCCACAGGCTGCTTTGAGGTAGACTGTCCCAAGCCAGCTTGTAGGAGAACTCGACTACCATGCTGCAACTCAGCTTCATAATTGCTAAACAACTAAATATCGCAGGCAGACAATCTCGTAGCCTCAGCAACAACCTCTTGGTCCTCGTCCTCCCCATCTCTATACGGTCTTCACATAACCTATACATTGGAGATTATGATTTAGGTATAAACATAATTATTCATGCTAATGAATGCTAATTATTAAAATGATTTATAATAATGAGTGCTAAATATATTACGACTGTTACTAATGAGAGCTTTGTATTAAAATGATTTATACTAATGAATGCTACATATTACAATAATTTACAATAACGAATGCTAAATGCCAAAAAGATAACGCTTTGTACTAACAAAGAAATAATCCTACACCGATCATTACTTAAGAAAGCTAACGATTACAATGATTTACACGCGATAACGATTTTTACTAAGGAATACAAAATCCTACAACGATCATTACTTAAGAATAATAATGATTACAATGATTTACACTAATAAAAGTTAAATGCTAAAGCGATAACGATTTGTACTAAGAAATACAAAATCCTGCAATGATCATTACTGAAGAATGCTAACGATTACAACAATTTACACTAATGAAAGTTAAATGCTAAAGCGATAACCATTTGTACTAAAGAATACAAAATCTTGCAACGATCATTACTTAAGAATGCTAACAATTACAACGATTTACACTAACAAAAGTTAAATGCTAAAGCGATAACGATTTATACTAAGAAATACAAAATCATGCAACGATCATTACTTAAGAATGCTAAACATTAGAACGATTTGTACTAACGAAGTAAAAATCATGCAGCGATGATTACTTAAGAATGCTAAACATTTTAATGATTTATACTAATGAATGATAAATGCTGAAACGATTGTAAACAACTTTAAACCATTTACCTCATTTAATTGCAGACCATCTAAAATGAACTTAGCATTATCTTGCTTTACATTTATTCTAGCCCACCGACCGATCTTTGGAAAACCACAAATCGTAGGGCCACACTGAGGATACAAGGCGACAATATGCTCCCACAACCAGGCCTACAAAATCATATACATTAGTAGGAATATAACCTTCAACTATCTTAGTCTACAACTACAAAATACGTAATAAACAGTTACCTGGACAAATGGCCAAAACCCTGAGACGGTGTTTGTACCATTACTCGCACGGTAAAGTTGACTGTACAAGTGTACGAGCATAGCAGCACCCCATGCATAGTTGTTGACTTCATCCAAGTCTTTCAACAATTGCAACCACAGGTAACTTATTCTCGAAACAGATAAATCAGAAAATAAAGTAAGTCCAAAAAAATAAAGAAAGAAGCCGCGCAACTCTTGGTCAGCTCTTTCAGATGCACATGTAGCGGACCAACCTTCCTATTTATTATGGAAAGAATAAACTTTCATCGATGTGGAATTGCTTCCACCAGAAATACATTGCCTCCAGTCCTCCATCGACATTCCTAGAAGGGTCATGCACTTGTACCTTGCGGTATAGTTTGAAGCCCATAATAGGACATCTTTTAGGGTCATGGTGATCTCAAAAGAATCAAACTGAAATGTTTTCATCTTATTATTTCACTTATTTACTAGGTGGGTCATGGTGTTTCAGCATGTTTCAAAAGAATGCTGGTCCAAAAGGTTGTCGAAGTGCATATTTCACAATCGATCCTTCTGATATTCACTCAATTGTCCATACCACAACAGAACTATAGGCCACTAACACCGCCCTCTGAGCTTTTCACATGGTACTTTACTTTTCTTGTGACCTCCTTGTAACACAAAATAGCATATTATTCGTATCAAATCAAAATTAGTCTCATTTGTACTTCTACACATCATTGTACACAGTAATCGATATAAATAATAATCGTTGCACACTCACTATACATAGTAATCGCTACCATAGTAATCACTATACATAATCATACATATAACAGTAAATTGTTCACAGTAATCGCTATCACAATAAATCGTTCATAGTAATCGCTATCACATTAATTGCTATACATAGTAATAACTATCATAGTAAATCATGATAGATATGATCAATTTACGTACCTTGGTCACACTTTTCTCATGTTCATTCCCTCCCTCCATCCTCTGACTTTCTTCTTCCTTCCTTCACTCCTTCGGCTCCCTACTCTATTTTTCAATTACTTCCTTCCTTTCCATTTTCTTCTCTTCATCCTCCTGCTTTTTCCTTTCCCTTTACTTCTCTTCGTCCTCCTGATTCTTCCTTTCCCTTTTCTTCTCTTCCTCCTTCTGCTTTTTTCTTTCTCTTCCTCCTCCTGCTTTTCCCTTTTCCTTTCCTTCTCTTCCTTATCTTGCTTCTTCCTTTCTCTTTCCTTATCTTCCTCGTCCTTCTTCTCCTTCCTTTGTCTTTCCTTCTCTTCATCGTCCTCTTTCTCTTTCCTTTTTCTTTCGTTCTCTTCATTGTCCTCCTTCTCCTTCTCCTTCCTTCATCTTTCCTTCTCTTCCTCATTCTGATGCTTCTTCCTTTGTCTTTCCTCTTCTATCTTCATCATTTGCCTTTTCTTCTCTTCCTCCTTCTTCAATTGCCTTTCCTTCTATTCCTCCTCCTCCTTATTCTTTCTTTACCTTTCCCTCTCCTCCTCCTTTCTTTGTCTTTCCCTCTCCTCCTTCTCTTTCTTCCTTTGCCTTTCCCTCTCCTCCTCCTCCTTCTTCCTTTGTCTTTCCCTCTCCCTCTCCTCCTTCATTTGCCTTTGCTTTTCATTCTCCTCCTCCTTCCTTTGCTTTTTCTTTTCTTTGTCATCCTTCTTCTTCATCATCTTTAGTTCATACTCATGCTTCCTTTGCTCTTCAGCCTCAATATCTGGTGAATAATCCTCCGCATAATACAATTCCAATGCTTTGTCCCTTTTTTATCATTCTCAGTCTTCATTATATTTTGGTACACTTCATAACACTCATATAGATGGGAATGGCAGATCGTTTCATTTAGTCTCATGAAATTGAACGACAAGGGATTTCTTGTCTGGAGAGCTTTAGACATTGCTAACCTGCACAACACATAAATTTAACCGCATCATTATATGTTACAACTGCCTCCCCAAGTATATAATATTACAAATTATCCCATTCGTTAAACAATCATCAACATTATAAATCATCGCAATATTTGGCTTCATAAGTAAACATCATTGTAAGATTTAGCAAACTTAAGTACAAATCGAGGTAACTTCATAAATACACATCGTTAATGCTTTAAATGTATAAATCGTTGTTGCTTCAAACTTACAAATCGTTGTATAAATCACAACCTTCATAAGTAAGTACATATCGTTGTAACGTTTGGGCTTCATAAGTAAACATTGTTGTACGATTTATCAAACTTAAGAACAAATTGTGGTAATTTTATTAAATCGTTACTACTTCAAACGTATAAATCGTTGTTGCTTCATAAGAACAAATCATGCTAACTGTTTTTCGATGCCTAGAAGGTGGATAGGTACAAATCAATTTATTTCAGTATGAAAATAGGTATTATTTAGCTTAAATAGTAAAACCAGTTGTAAGA
The DNA here is from genome assembly GCF_984573655.1 of Nuphar pumila. Classification (NCBI taxonomy): domain Eukaryota; kingdom Viridiplantae; phylum Streptophyta; class Magnoliopsida; order Nymphaeales; family Nymphaeaceae; genus Nuphar; species Nuphar pumila. The sequence goes on along the minus strand of NC_143253.1, from coordinate 55,288,105 downwards.
TATAGCATTCAGATTTACAAATCGATTTGTTTGCATAACGAAACCTTACACGAAACTCACCGAAATGATATGAGTTTTGGTAATCCGACAGTGGAGGAGAAACACCTAAAACCAGAAGGTAGATGCAGCCGATGGTGGCAACGATGCTACACTACAAGAAACATGTGGATTAGCGATGGCCTAAATCCATCGCTAATCCGCCGCTAAACAACTTAGCGACGGATTAGCAAGGGATGTCTTCCATCACAAATTTTTTGACGCTAATTAGCGACAGAATATATCTGTCGCCCATTCCGTCGCTACATAGCGATAGACGGTATCTTTCGCCAGTTTCATCGCTAAGTTGCGACGAAATAACGAATGCCAACATCCGTCGCAAGGCCGTCGTTACTATACGACGACATTGGTTTTGCGACAGAATTATAGTCGTCGCTAATCCATCGCTATATTCAACACTAATAGTACTTAGCAACGGATATATCCGTCGCCAATCCATCGCTAATCCGTCGCAAACAAGGAAAAAAATTTAAAAAAAAATATTTGAAAATTAAATATCGAGAAAAAAATTCTCGTGATCCAATTTATATTTCCTGTGAATAAAAAACAAAGTACACATCAAAATACATATAAAAGGAAATTAAAACAATTAATCAATCCACTTTAAAATTTGCAAGTTCTAATTATTTACAATTCAACATTTACATTTTTGAAACAAAAAGAAGGTAGAACAAATTCAACACATGAATCTAATCATCGCCAAGATTTTGTGCGTTCTCGAGTTTGGCCGGTCAGTCAGTAGGCCAGCGATGTACGACAGCAGCACGAGGTCTTCGGAGACAGTGATCGTCCCCCGAAGCGGCAGGCACAGGGTGATGCCGTGGTTCAGGAACACGACGATCATCGGGTGCCACCCGGCCTGTCGCCCACCTGCTAAAAAGAAAACCGAGGCAGGAGGGGCGACCCTCTGCCAAAAAAAAGAGGCAGGGTCGCCCCCCTCCCCTCTGTCAAAAAAGTAGGGGGGCGACCCCCTGCCCGAATAAAAAAACGAGGCAGGGGGGCGACCCCCTGCCGGAAAAAACAAATGAGGCAGGGGTCGCCCCCCTGCCGAGAAAAAAAAGAGGCACGGGGGCAACCCCCTGCCTGAATAAAAAAATGAGGCAGGGGGCGACCTCCTGTCGGAAAAAAAATGAGGCAGAGGGTCACCCCCTCCCCCCAGCCGAAAAAAAAAGTGACAGGGGGGCGACCCTCTGCCAGAAAAGCAGAGGGCGACCCCCTGCCCGAATAAAACAACGAGGCAGGGGGTCGCCCCTGCTGGAAAACACAAAACGCGACAGGGGGGCGCCCCCCCTGCCGAAAAAGCAGGGGGGCGACCCCCTGCCCGAATAAAACAACGAGGCAGGGGGGTCGCCCCCCTGCCATAAAACACAAAACGCGGCAAGGGGGCAACCCCCTGCCGAAAAAGCATGGGGGCGACCCCCTGCTCGAATAAAACAATGAGGCAGAGAGTCGCCCCCTGCCGAAAAACACAAAATGCGGCAGGGGGTCGCCCCCCTTTCAAAAAATACAAACGAGACAGGGGGGCCGACCCCCTGCCAGAAAAAATAAAAGGGGCAGGCGCCCCTTTTATCGAAAAAAAACTAAAAAGGGATTTACCTGGGAGACGCTGGGCGGCGGGCGGTGGACCGGGGAGCGACGGGCCGGGCGGCAGACCAGGGAGCGACGAGCAGAGGGCGGCGGGCCGGGGAGTGCGTCGGGCGGGAGAGACGAAACAGAAAAGAGGAAAAAGGGCTCTGATTAGGGATTTAAGGGAAAATTAGCGATGGATTTGGTGACGGCCAAATTCTGTCGCAACTTCATCATAAATTTAGATGACCAGTTAGCAACAGACTATTTTCGTCGCTAATGTCGTCGCTACGTAGCGACAGAAAACATTAGTCGCCCAATCCGTCGCTAACCACCGCCTGTGTTGCGACAAAAATCTACCGTCGCTAAGTCGTCGCTAACTAGCGACGGTTTAGCGATGGAAATATGTCCATCGCTAGTTTTGTAAATATTACAAATCTTAGCGACATATTAGTTTTGGTTGTTAATCCGCCTCAACTTTGCGATGAAAAAAATCCGTCGCCAATATCCGTCGCTAATTTGCAATTTTCTTGTAGTTCTACCACTGTGTAGACGACGACAAAGGATGTTTCGGCGACAGCAGATGATGGCAAAAGGTGCTCCAGCAGTAGCAAACGATGACAAAGGGTGCTCCGGCGGCAGCAAATGACTGCAAAGGGTGCTACGGTGGAAGCAGACGATGGCAAAGGAGGGTTCGGGGGTAGCAGACGACGACAAAGGGTGTGTCATCAAAGGGAGCTCCTATTACAACAGATGGTGCAAAAGTTTACTGCTTAGGGAAAAAACAGAACGTTTGGACTTTGAAGAGTTAACATCATTCTAGAACCAACGTTTTCACTTTTCTAGATGGAGGATCTCGAACTGTCGTTTCACTTTTCTAGATGGAGGACATTTTTGTCCTTTTCTCGAGCCATCGTTTCTTGGCAGGAAAGTGTACTTAAGTCTTTGCAACCGCACCAAACTCCGATGCTAAGTGATGCTGAGACACACGGGGATACGAGCCTCATGAGCTTATATGTGTGGTGCTCATTCAGACCCCAAACACGCACTGTAGCAAACAATGTGTCTTCGGGGGGGGGGGGCATATAACCTGCTTTGTGGTTTGTTAGTAGAAAACATGTTTTAGATCTTGTGCTTTCAATGTGTAAGGAAGTTATTCAAGGGCTTCAAAAATCAACAGCCCATAATATACCAAAATTGTGACTCCCAACGACATGTTTTCACATCAGAAAAACAAGATCCAAGGTGTGATCTCTAGCAAACAAAACATGTTGAACACACCTATGAGGTTAGAGTGAGAACTTGCACCTATTATTTTACAACATCAATAGCACGTAACCATAGAAAAGTATATCCGAAGTAATTATGTGTATTTGTTGATACTGTAGTTTTACTCGGATTGACTTGAAATTGGGAAATGAAGATTTGGGCATGCTGGCTTCCATCTCTGAGCAAATTTTTGCTGCACCTCTCCTCCTGCCACAGATGGAACCCTTCTCTGCTTTGCATGAGTATCTACTAGTACTTGACTATTTTAATTGCGTGCTTAGTTCTTTGATTTCTTTTCTTTCCTCCCCCTCTTCAGGCTGAGAATAGAAAATATGCTCAATTACTTATAGCAATTAGTTGATCCACAGTGGAGAGCTCTTTGTCTAAAGAACCGTGGAAAGAAATTGCTCAAACAAGTTAGTTATTTTCCAGTGATTAATTTCTTTGAATTTTATTACTTTTGCTTATCCTTTTTGTTTTATTCATTTATTTCATGTTATGAGTGTGAAAGTACTAGGCACAACAAAAACACACACAAGAACACATGAGTTTTACGTGATTTGATCGTTAGATCTACGTCCACGATTGCCTTTTCTCACTCAACAATTTCTTTGTGAAAGAGACTCTATATTAATAGATTTAACTCATTACACGTTTTAGAGGAGACTCTCTTTCTTTCCTAAATGACTTCTTTAATCCATGATTCAGCTCACATGTGAGACCCATAGAGAGTCCTGCTGGCCGGTATTCTCTAACAATGAGTAACCATCTATTAACTTAAGACTGCCAACTTGTTTCTCATGACTGACTGCTCAACCAATTGGTTATATCCGAATTCTAAACATGTATGGGAAACTTGCTACGGGTGACAAAAATGAAGTTTTTTCCATGTATAACATTAAAGGATGGTTGATCATATAGTGAACGATTATTCTTGGTTATGAGTCATGGACCACTTTTGCTGGCCATGAGTTTAAACCAGAGTTGTCAGTCGAGGAAGCGGGAGCAGGAAGCGATACGGGAAGTGAGGCACTTCTAAAATTTTAGGAAGCGGGAAGTGCAGGATGACTTAGGAGCAAACCAGGAAGCGTCTCAGAAGAGACCTAGGAAGCATCTCGGAAGCGAACCGGAAGCGACCTAAGAAGCGAAAAAAAAGCGACATAGGATTCGAGTGAGAAGCGAAAATATAATTATATAAGATTTATTATATCAAAAAATAAGATTTATGTCATCATTGACAAAATAAAACATGTATCTAAGACAATAAATAATATAAGTTGCAATTATCTATAAAATGCATCATATTAGCATTTGTATCCTCTTCAACTTCATTTGTACGTATGATTATTTGAGGTAATGGAGCTCTTGGTTGTGCATCTTTGGGTTTGAATTTGAAAATAGTGCTTGATTTTTTTGCACTATCATCCAAATCTCTTCAACGCATGTCCTCTAATCTCAACGTATTTTCTTCTACAATAGGAAGTTCTGGATTGATATCCCATTTTCGACTAGGTCCTTCTTTGTAGCGATTGTTGCACATTTTTATAACAAGAATATAAAATATGAATGCTAATAAATAATTAATTATAGAAAAAGAGAAAAAAATACCAAAACAAAAATACAACACAGTTTAATTATACCTGTCAATCAATCAAAGATTGGAATGAATATACACCAAGGTATCAGCACGATCTTCATTGAGCTTATTTCTTTTAACATTGTGAATATAACTATAGGTGCTCCACACTCTTTCTACAAAAGATGTGCTAAAAGATTAAGATAAAACCCTGATGGCTAATGCTCTTAACTCAGGTGTATCACCACCATAAAAATACCACCAATTAAGCATCGACATTGTAGAATTCAATGCATTTATTCTTGCTGCATTTTGGCTAAATCTTCCACTTCTTAATGCAAAAGCCACAAGTTGTGACCTATAAAGTGTAGATAGCTCTTCATTTCCAGCAGATATGACTTCAAGCGCGAGCATTGCACCGTCTAAGATATCATTATCCTTTTCTGCAAAAAAAAAATGTTTAATAATTATAACAAAAAAATGCAAATAAAATAATAAAATAATTAAATTATTAAACTTTAAACTTTATTAAATAGATAGAATAAAATTTTTACTAGGAGAAACTCGTTTGACCCCTCCTGCTGCTGGGATCTTGAGATACTCTGACTCATGTGGGCTAGACTATTTTGGAGTAAGCATGTGGGCTAGACTATGGAGAGGCACATTCATTCTATCCCATCTATTTGAGACAATCTGATGAATCTTTTCACACAAATCGGGTTGTCCTTTTAGATTGTATTTGATTTCCCCCAACATGTTGTCCATGCCTTCATACACTTCACCAATTATAGGGCCTTCCTGATCACAAAATTTAATCATCTTATATATGGGTTTTGTAATCAATAATGCTAAATGTAAAGAATCCCAATATTCTTCATCAAGAACAGTTGTTTCTATTGTAACAACCTTTTTTTCATAGTTTCATCCATGAATGATTGCTTTCATTCACTCTATCTATTTGAAATTACTGTGAGCCTCAAGCTCTCCCTCACATCAAGCAAGCACTTCAAAGTAGTATAATGTGAAGCAAACCTTGTTTTTGCAATCTTTATTAGCTCTAATTTTTCATTGCTTCTAAAGATTGCTAGTGCTTTTGAATGATTTGTGATATACTTCACAATTTCTTTACTCTGCAAGTATGTTTTTCTCAACCAATGAAACTCATGTGCCAAATCCTTAAAGATCAAATTAAGTGTGTGCATAACACAAGGTGACCAAAAAATATACTTATACGTTTGTTTTAATTCTTCACCTGCTAACTTGCAATTTGCTGCATTGTTTGTAATCACTTGCACTACATTAGAAGGCCCCACAAGTTTAAATTCTGTCTTAAAAAACTCGGCAATGTTTGCAGCTGATTGTTGCATATTAGAAAAAACGCTTGCATATAAGAACATTGAGCCAAAACAGTTTGATGCAAGTATATTTATCAAGTGTTTGTTCTTGATATTTGTTCAACCGTCTGAGACAATGGAAACTCTAAACTCCTCAAACTTTTCTCAAAATTCATTTAACTCTCTGTGAACACACTCTTTCTCACTGTCAAGCAACGTTGTTCACACTTTTTCATATGATGGGGGTTTAAATCTAGGCACTTTACTAACTGCAGATATCATCTCTTCCCAATATGGTGATCGAAGCACATTGAAAGGTATGCTATTTGCACAAAAAAATCTGATAATTTTGTGATCTACATCATCTCTTTCTACCTTTTTAAAGGTATCACGAATATCAACTATTTTTCAGCTTCCACTAGATGATGTAGTCATACTAATAGGCTTCTTCGGATTATCAATTCTTGATCTCCTCAACTCAAATGCACTTGATGAAACCTCCACTCGGCGAACTTGTCTCTTGATTTTTTGCAACTACAGGGCAAAAGGCAATCCCAACACTTTGTCCCTTTGGAGATCCCATGAGATATGCAAAAACTCGAGTATATGACCCATGATAAATATTTTTTGCAGTGTCTGCACATAAAAACCTGGGTTTCACCTTGCTTTTCTTGCCCACTCTTCTTTTGTTTCAATACATGGCACCATAGCACTGTTGTTTTATGCATGCTAGGTGGTTCATCATCTTGGTCATCTTCAGAATAGTAGTCATCCAAGTCATATTCTTCTTCATCTCCCTCATCAAAACAATTTTCGTTTTTATCCTCAAACTGATATGGACAATCAGAAGACCTCTTGCCCTTTCTTGCATTGTCATTCCCAACACCACTAGACGATTCATGCTCCAAATTGTACAAAGAATCATCGTCATCATAATTATCGTGATCATAGCTTGTGATGGTCATTAATGAAGCAAAGAACAAGCAAATATACCTGCATCATAAAAGTATAAGAATCATTTAGAACACTTTAAAAAACTATTATTAACAACAAAGGATGGAGAGTGAAGAACACAAATCATTAATGAAAATGGAATGCCAAAACAAAAGGGAAAAAAAGAGAGACCCAAAGTGAACCATGAACGTCCCTTGCAATCGAATTCCCATAAATTACCGTGGGGTTTACTAAACAACAACTTCAGTGTTAGTGCACATAAACTAATCATGCTCATTTCTTAAAATAATCCAGACAATATGTATCACACACAGCTTCGCAGTCACAATCTAAATTTCAGAACTGTGAAACCAATCAGATTTCCTTTTTCTAATAGCATTAACACCCGTAATGAATAATACAGAGGAAAGCATCAAGCCTTAAAATTCAAGTTTAATTAAATTAAATCTCAACCAAACATGATAGTTGAAACACCACAGATTTAATTTAAACCAGGAAATCACAAATAGGTAGAAGCCTGATAAATCCAATCTAAAAAGAACTGCAGACTATAGTTTTATTTATTCTTATTAGAAATTTTGGTTTAATGCCCATCAAATCAAATTTAATGAATCAGTACATGAGTCAGCTAAGAATCCAAGACTCAATGCATATAACAAAATCTATGTATAAAACCCATAAGGTTATATATATGATTCTTGAAAACTTGTTTGTAATAAACATCGGACTTATACACACAAGCATCAATCAATCGATTTAACTACAATCAGCGTGAACCCATTTTAGAAGGATGCATATTAAAAATCTATAACGCCAATTAATTTATTTCAAACAGAAACAATCTTGATCATACATGAACCTAGTACAAGAAACAAGCAGATCAACATTTAAACCAACACATCTAATTTAAACAGAATTAAAATCTCAGCAAAAGTCCTTAAAAGAAATTAGATCTTTTTATGTTCATCTAAAACCAAAATCAGAAAACTGATACCCGAATCAGCAAAGACAGTCAGTGTTCTGCTTGTATCAAAGGGGTGTACCCGGAGTGATACATTGATTCCTATACAAGGCGGTGATAGCCCCTATTTGAGTCCAAAGCCACTCACCCTAGGGTGCGCTCACTGATTCCACTTTTTGACAGATTGCAAAAATCTGAATGGGAGACATTCAGACAGACTTAAGATAAAAGAGGAAGAGGACATCAAAACTGGTTTAAAAAAATAAAAAATTAACGTGTGTTCACCCACATCCGGAACAACCAAGAAAAGTTGGTTGTCGGACGTCAATGGATTTCAGAAATGCAGAGTCTCAGACTCGTCCGAACGTTAGTGGATGAGAGAGGAGAGCAAATCGAAAGAGAGGTCGCCGGTCGTCGGACGTCAGTGGATGAGAGAGGAGAGAATACCTGAATAGAGACATTGCCAACGTCGCTCGAGGAGGTCTTCGGTCTTCGATCGTCGAACATCAACGGAGGAGGAGGTCACCGATCGTCGGTGGCCGAAAAGGGAGAGAGAGAGAGAGAGAGAGGAGTCGAGTGAAAAACAAAACCCTAAGCCTTCATTTTTTATGTTTTCACGATTTTTTTTAAAATGTTCATTTTGCCCTTATTCAAAAAAATATTTTCTTTTAGTTTCTTGTTTTTCACATGTTAAATTCATTTTTAAAAAGAGCAAAATAGACATTTCATAAATGTGTCTCCCTTTAAAGGGGGACACACTTCTTTTATTTTACGTGCGCTTCCCCCTGCATTTCGGAAGCGCCGCGTTTCGCGCTTTCGAAGCGCATCTCGAGGAAGCACGCTTCCCCTAGTACATGTGTGTTTTCGGTAACTCTGGTTTAAATCAGTTCCATGTGCAGCTTAATGAATGCTGTCGTGTTGGGATGTTTACTTCTATTAAACCTAAAAGTCTCACAAGTTCTTCCAGTTTCTTTGTAAAATTGGGTTGGATGGGAGGGTTATTTGGGAGTTTGTCGAGATTGGTAACAAAGCCATAATGGATATTGAAGCTGCCCTATGGGACATACCAGATAAATTTCAGGTGAAGCCATGTTTCCTGGAGAATAGATGAATGCCTTAGAACTGATTGCTTAGGCCCCTCTCTCTCTCTCTCTCTCTCTCTCTCTCTCTCTCTATATATATATATATATATATATATATATGGTTCATTGACAATGAATATAGTAATATACTTCAAGTAAATAAATTTAGATATTGAAATATATTTAAATAAACAAAAACAGGTGTTCTGGATTGCATCAAAATGCAAACTGTCTAGAAGATGAATCTTCACATGTGCAGCATGATCGGTTCTAAATGAATCATGATGAACCCATCAATATGGTCTGATCTCTTTGATAATTCATAAATCGATGAGTCTCCTCATTGGTACAGCACACACACATGGAATGTCTCAAGGTCTCAATTGAAGAGTAAGAACTCAACAGGACCTGGCCCCTTGAATATCAAATACAAGACTATTTTTAGGCTTGTAAATAAATTTACAGGTCTCGGGGTAACATCTTCATGAGGTGGCAATGGTGTTGACATACCGTTGATGTATATATATATATATATATATATTGTGTGTGTGGAAAGTCTTCATCTCCAAGGAAACTCACTTGCATATGCATTGGCTGATTAACTTCTCATTATTGGGTACCTCCGGATGTTCTTTCCCTCCATTTTACAGAGGCTTCCTCGGCAGAATAGTTTGGGAAACCGGTTGCTTATGCTGCCTGCTTTTCTTCTGTCAGGAGAAGGAATGCCTCATCAAATTTTCTTGCGGAAACTACCCTGTTTCTGAGAAAATGGATCTTTTAAACCCATGAACTCCATCCTGCTCATTGCTGTAGTGGACTCACTATAGAACCTGGAGGTGTTGGAAGCAACTTGTCATGGATAGTTGTGGACACACACACACGTGCATATACATGGAAAATCGAGGTAACTAGTTTTGTTGGCAATGTTCCACTTTTTATAAAATGTTTATACACATTAATTGGTGTTGCAGTACACATTGACAAGGGATCGAACGATTTTGTCTTCATCAGAAATTACAATGGACCGGCCAGTCATTCAGAGGCACCTGTCTAGTGACAATGTACGTAGAGATCTAAAAGTCTTATAATTTACAAAATAATTTCATTACAATATTTTAGCATTTTTTTTATTCACTATCTTGTAGCATCTTCATCCCAACATATAAAGATGTCTGTGAGCTTCCTTGGATGATGGTCACAGACTGACCCTTTCAACTAATCACATCCCACTCAAGATATGGTAATTGTGAATGCTCGTTAAAAGATTCATCTGCTCTCATGAATCGCTTTACCATAGCCAATGGACCAGTAGACTTTGTACAGAATTAAGACTTCCAATGACACAAAAAGCAGCAGTTTGTGACATCAAACAATACCGATAGGATTGAAGAAATGCTGATCAATCTCCATCACCAAATGATGTCGGATGGGTCCTCTTCCTGGTGGCTGTTTGGAAGATTGTTTAGAGTGGAGCATTACTCTCTTGTATATGTTCATCCAAAATATGTTACCATATCCCAGCATGTGAATTTATTAGCAGCCTATTCGTGAGTATCATGATCTGCCTGTTCCCTTGAGCTTTCTTATACTCTGTATTTTTTATGTTTTTTTTTTTCACTTCTCTCTTGTGTTTGTGTATGAAGCCATTAAGCTTTGTAATTCACCATGTTCAGTTTGTGTAGCTGCTCTCTGTTAGGTGTAAGAAGGGAGGAGAGAGAGAATTCAAAAGAAGAAACGTTAGCTGTTTGGAAAAAGTTTGGTTTTGATGATGTGGAATAGTCCCATATTGATGAGGTTTGAGTTTGTTGTGGGCTTTATAACCCACAGGTAAACTCTTACACTTGTTCCTAAGAACAAGGGGTTGGGATGACTACCACACACGTGTGCCCTCCCGTCAGGCCGGGCCGGGTTGGGTCGGGTAATTGGCCCTTTAGGGTCATATCCAATTAAGACCAAAGTATCTTTTTGCCCAAAGTGGATATTTAGATTCTTTAATGGGTTATGAGAAATGATAACGGGTCCGTTAACGGGTCTCGGCTCCTCGGATTCCGTAACAGATCCCTTTCATATTTTTGTAATCGTTCGTGGGTTATAAAAACACGGTTAGGGCTGGGGTTACGAATATGCTTTACGCATAATTCTGAGGAAGAAAGGCTTTGCGGTTTTCTCTTTTCCTGTTGCTCTCTCTCTCTCCTGAGTTATCCCGAAAAGGATTTTTTATGCAACATCGGTTCGTAAAGGTTGTCTTCAAAGGACGATCTGTCGGAGTGCACTGATTCTGATCGTCCAGGCTATTGTATACTGGGGGAAGGATGTCGGACCCTGTTTGCACTGTATGTGGGGGCGAATCTTCTCTAAGGAGAGTACTTTCATACGCCTTAGCCATTTATACAGTATTAACATGCTTTCGTTGTTTTTATTGTGTTCTGTGCATCTATTTGTTCATGTGCTGTGGTCTGGATTTTGGTTTTATGCAGAAACCGACATGCATACTCCCTGTTTATGTTTCGATCAACTATTTATCATGATTACTTTGTTGATTCATATCGTGCTGTATGTCATGTTGTTGATTATGAAACAACGTGATCCGAAAAATGATCCAACACTCTCTCTCTCTTAGCTCACTACTTTCCATGTTTTAGTACTGATTCCAGTTCTTTTCCTGTATAGCTTTTTAGATGATTATGTACAGTCGATTTGCAAGCGAGGCATACAAGAACTTGTGGCATAGGTTTATTTTTCTCTGCATTTCCTTCAAGGTGCGTCTGAATACCATAGATCGCTGGGAAAGATCTGTGGTCACGTGGTGATCTGGCCTCCATCGAAGAGGGGTCTTAGATCCTCTGTTCTGAGATCCCGTTTTACTGTAAAAGCCCCCCAGATCCGTGGAGGTCGGACTAGAAATCCCCAGACCTGAGATCCTGGGATTTCAGCCAGAAATCCTAAGGATCTTAGATCCGGGTGCATCAAACGTAGCCTTATATTCCTCACTAGAATGGTGAACATCGACCCTTATTGATCGACTGCGAGACAATAAATTTGTACAACATCCACATATTATTCCCTTGCGGCAGTTACATCTTGTGGCAGCAAGTGCCTCGCAGATTAACATATCAGCAGTTCTCTAACTGGCCCTCAGATATTTCTAATTTCATGATTCACAAAATCGAGCAAGGCGTTGAAACCCCCCTATTGCTACTCCAAATAGCGGATCATAATATGTTATTTCTTTATGGTTATATGTCTCAGTGCGAGATTGGATATCAAGTATGGAATGATTGTAGGAACATGATAAACAGAAAAATAATAAAACCAGTCATGCAAGTAACATGGTTTTGTGAAAAAATCTCATCCGAGAGAGTCTATTTTTGGCAAGTGCAAGCTCCTATTTCTAGTGTTATTCATGTCCAGGTTGAAAAACTAATACAATAACTAGTGCCAACAAAAAATTAAACGAGAGAGAGAATCAAGAACATTGATGAAAGGACAGAGCAAGCTTCCAAAGGGACTAACGTTTCTTGAGGAGACCCTTGTTGGAAGCAAAATAACAAACTAGAGAAGAAGATTGTTCTCTAGAGTGAAAACACACACAGAAAAGGTGCTAGAGAAAGAGAAGGCTACAAAAGGATTCAAAACATTCCAAATGACTTGACTGAATGAGGATACATGGCTGCTATATATATAGCATTCAAGCCCAACCAGAATTTAATTACATAGTAAATTCCTACCATAGAGAAACTAAAAAGACTATTACATTTTCAAGGAGAAGAAATAAATGGGAGAGGAACCCAAAGAGTTTGCATAGAAAGCTGTAGATAGCCTTAATGAAAAACAGGTTCTCAAGACAAGTAAATGAGGGGAGAAAACGATGAGTCTTGCTTATAATTCCAATATCCCCTCTTAAGCTAGACTATGGCGACACCTAATTTCTCTCTCAATTTGTTGAAAGTTTCATTCTTCAATGCTTTTGTAAAGATATCAGCCACTTGGTCTTGGGTCTTGCAAAATTTGACATTGACATCTCCATCTTTGACCAAGTCTCTAATAAAATGATACTTGATTCGAATATGCTTTCTTTTGCCATGAAAAACTGGATTTTTGGTGAGTGCTATGGCTGAACTATTGTCACAAAACAGAGGAGTGCTTTCACATTGAGGATGCTTCAGCTCATGGAAAATCCACCTTAGCCAGAGAGCTCGACAACTAGAAAGAGCCAATGAAATATACTCAGCTTCGGTTGTGGAGAGAGCCACAACAACTTACTTCTTCGATGCCTACAAGATTGCACCAGATCCAATGTGAAAAACGAAACCTGAAGTGCTTTTACTATCATCTCTGTTTCCACCCCAATCACTATCACAAAATCCTATCAATCTTGAATCTTCGACACTTTTATAATGAATTCCATAATCGATAGTGCCACACACATACCTCAAAATTCTTTTGCCTATGTCCCAATGAGTATTAGAAGGAGCTTCCATGAACCTGCTAATCATGCTGACAACGAACATAAGATCAGGTCTTGTAGCAGTCAAGTACATAAGACTGCCAACAAGACTTCTATAGAGAGATGCATCGATCTTTCTTTCACCATCATTTTTGCTAAGTTTCAATCCAACTTCCATGGGAGTATTAAGAGGAGTAGCACCCTCCATTCTGAACTTCTTCAATATATTTTCAGCATACCTTTTTTGAAATATGAATATTCCATCTTCAGCTTGCTTTACCTCAATGCCCAGAAAAAAATGAAGAAGCCTCATGTCAGTCATTTCGAATTCGTGCATCATATCCTTCTTGAAATTTTCACACATGCTTACACTAGTGCCGGTAATTATTAAATCATCAACATATAAGCATATGACTAAGAACTCTCCTTGAATGACTTCTTTGATAAAGAGAGTATGCTCGAAAGGACACCGTTTGAAACCATTCTTCAAGAAATATCCATCAATGCGACTATACCAAGCCCTTGGCGCTTGTTTTAGTTCATATAAAGCCTTCTTCAATCGACACACTTTGTTTTCTTCATCCTTCTTCACATAACCCGGAGGTTGATCAATATATACTTCTTCTTCAAGGAGACCATTCAAGAAAGCCGATTTAACATCCATTTGATAGACCTTCCATTTTCTTTGAGCAGCCAAAGCTAACACCATGAGAATTGTTTCAAGGCGAGCCACAGGAGCAAAAACTTCATTAAAATCGATGCCATACCTTTGCTTGTATCCTTTACCACCAGCCGAGCTTTGCATTTTTCAACCTCTCCATTTGAGTTGAATTTTGTTTTATATACCCACTTGACACCAATAGATTTATGTCCATTTGGGAGCTCAGTCAACTCCCAAGTATGATTTCTTTCGATGGAGTCCATTTCTTGATTCATAGCAATTCTCCACTTCTCTTCTTGAGATGCTTCTTCATAAGTAATTGGATCGACGTCCGCAAATAAAGCAAAATTCACCATATCTTCCTCAAGATTTCTTCTTGCTGTTTCATAAATTTCTTGAAGACTTCTTGTCTTCATAGGAGGAGATTCAGAACTTCTTGAGGATGAGGAAGACAGTGATAAATGCGCAGATGGAGAGTTGAGTGAGGTATCTCCATCACTACCATCACCACTTGGTTCATGACTCTCCTCCTTATTGATGAAATGTGAATTTTTATTTTCATTCTCGCCATCCCAATTCCAAGATTCTTCTTCATTGAATTTTACATCTCTGCTTATGATAATTTTCTTGGTGATTGGATTGTAAAGCTTATAAGCCTTTGAGCATTCACTATACCCAACAAGGATACATTTTTCAGATTTATCTTCAAGTTTGCTCCTTCGTTCATCGGAAATATGAGAATAACATATGCTGCCAAATACTTTCAAATGAGCAACACATGGTTTTTGCCCACTCCAAGCTTCTTGAGGAGTTAGGTCTTGAACACTTTTAGTGGGGGCACGATTAAGAAGATAGATAGCACATGCCACTGATTCAGCCCAGAATATGTTAGGCATACCTTTAGATTTCAACATACTTCTTGCCATCTCCATGATCGTGCGATTCTTCCTTTCTGCAACGCCGTTTTGTTGAGGTGTGTACCGAGTAGTCAACTGATGACGGATGCCCTTCTCTTTCAAGAATTCCTCGAACTCATTTGACATATATTCAGCCCCACGATCAGTACGCAAGGCTTTAATAGAGAGATCACTTTGCTTTTCAACAAATGTCATAAATTGCTTAAAATATTTGAACACCTCAGATTTTTCTTTGAGAAAATAAACCCATGTCTTCCGACTGAAGTCATCAATGAATGTTAAAAAATAACGATTACCTCCAATAGATGTGGTGCGCATAGGTCCGCATAGATCAGAATGAACCAACTTAAGTGGTTTTGATGCTCACCAAGATTTTCCACTAGGAAAAGAGTCTCTGTGATGTTTCCCAAGAACACAACCTTCACAAATTTTGTCTTGCTGATGAATGTTAGGCATGCCTCTGACCATATGTTTTTTGCACATGAGAGATAAAGAACTGAAATTTAAATGCCCATATCGAAGATGCCATAACCATGATGGATCTTTACTAATAGTATTGAAGCAAGGAAGAACTGCACTTTGAAATATAAATGAAAACATTTTGTTTTGAGTCATTTTCACCTCGGCTATGAGAGTATTCTTCTTATCCTTGATTTCACACATTTCTCCTTTGAAATGAAGATCATATCCTTTTAGAATAAGTTGCCCAACACTCAAGAGATTGTGTTTGAGGCCTGAAACATAGAAAACATCGGTAACATGCTTGTTGCCAAGGTTAGTTTTAACAAAAATATCACCACGTCCCTTGACCGCAAGTCTATTATCATCACCTGTTCTAACTTCAGTTTGGACTATTTCATTTAAGTCCACAAATAATTTTTTGTTTCCAGTCATGTGGTTACTACAACCACTATCAATATACCATACTTCATCATGTGTTTCTTCTTTGGTATCACAAGCAAGAAAGATGATATCATCATCAAGAATTTCATTTTTCTCATGCATGAAAGTTACCTCCTTTTGGTTTTCTTCTGCCAATCTCTTTCTACAGAACTTTATGGTGTGACCATACTTTTGACAATGAAAGCATTGAACTTGTGAGAGGGAGCGACCACGTCCTCGACCTCTACCTCGACCTCTTCCTCGCATAGAATAAGATGAATCAGAATCATCTTCTTTCGTCTCTTGATTTCTACCACCTCCATATCCTCTTCCTCTTCCTCTTCCTCTTCGTCCTCGAGCACCACCACAAATAGCAAGTTGTGTCTGAAAAGCTTGCTCGATTGGAGGAGAATCAAATTGCTTTATACGAAGTTCATGGGATTGAAGTGATCCCATTAAACTATCAATGGACAAGGTGGATAAGTCTTTAGATTCTTCTATAGCAACAACAATATGCTCAAACTTGCGAGTTAAGCTTCTCAATATTTTTTCAACAACTCTTTGATCTTCAAGTTTTTCACCATTTACTCGCATTTGATTAACAATGGAGAAGACTCGATTGAAAAATGCTTCAATCATTTCAGATTCTTTCATTTTTAAAGAATCAAATTCACTTCTAAGAGTTTGGAGTCTCACCATTTTTACCTTGTCTTCTCCTTTATATGTTGTATAGAGAGTATCCCATGCTTCCTTTGCCGATTCCGCCGAAGATATCCTTTCGAAAATGTCTTCATCAACAGCTTGATAAATATAGAACAATGCTTTATTTTTTTTTTTCGATTTTCTTTCAACTCGGTTTGTTGTCGTTGAGTGATGCCCTCTACATTGTCCATCACATCGAAGCCACTTTCAACAATGTCCCATAGATCTTGAGATCCAAAGAATGCCTTCATTTGAATACTCCACTTGTTATAATTTTTTCTAGCAAAGCAAGGAACTTGTGGTTGCACCTTATTGTTGGAAGTCATCCTAGCTCTGATACCAGTATGTTGGAAGCAAAATAACAAACTAGAGAAGAAGATTGTTCTCTAGAGTGAAAACACACACAAAAAAGGTGCTAGAGAAAGAGAAGGCTACAAAAGGATTCAAAACATTCCAAATGACTTGACTGAATGAGGATACATGACTGCTATATATATAGCATTCAAGCCCAACCAGAATTTAATTACATAGTAAATTCCTACCATAGAGAAACTAAAAAGACTATTACATTTTCAAGGAGAAGAAATAAATGGGAGAGGAACCCAAAGAGTTTGTATAGAAAACTGCAAATAGCCTTAATGAAAAACAGGTTCCCAAGACAAGTAAATGAGGGGAGAAAACAATGAGTCTTGCTTATAATTCCAATAACCCTAAGCCAATTTCATGTAGTCCCCGAACCCCGACCCTCCTTCCTCCTGATGGGTGCTCGTCGGATGCCCTACTGACGGATGGTGAGCGCCATCGCCAGAGGCAGCAACATTCTCTGCGGCGCCACCGCTGGGGGCATGGGCGACGCCACCACCGGCACCAGTGCGGGAAGAGTGGTACTCGTGGAGGTAGTTCTCGGCCTTCTGGACGTACTTGCCGAAGCTCCTGTCCTCCAACTTGGCGTAGTGCCTTGCTGCGATGAGCACGTCCTCGGCCGCGCCCGCCACCTTCGCCTTGTCAACCTTGCCCATATCGCGCTCGGCCGCCGCCTTCGCGGCCTCAGCAATCACCTTGGCGCTTGAGAGCAGGTCCGTCGGCGATGGCCCCGGGTGGTTGCCTTGGTGGTCAGGCTTCCGGTCGGAATGCTCGTCGTTCATGGCCGAATTAGCCGGTTTTCGGTGGCTGCTCTCATTCCCTTTTCTTTGCTTTGCAGATCTAGACGGGTTTCTTCTGCAAGCACATGGTACACCGTGGGATGTCTCCTTTAAAAATCTTGTGTAGGTAAAGATGATGATGGTGGGATATTTCTTGGGCTGCAAAAGTCTTGACTCCTTTTCACGTCAGAGTGGGACCTTTTTGTCGTCTGGATGTGTGGTTCGGTTGGCAACTCCGTGTCCGTGTGCGCAAAATCTTTTTCCTTATGTGCCTTCATCGAAAGTGCGTTTGCGTCTCACCCGCAAAAAGCCAAGGGTTTCCAAGGAAACAACCAAACACGGTGCAGTTTTTGTAGGCCCCACCATGCGAAGCATGGAGTAGGGCTAGCTCGTCAATGAGGTCTGGTTTGTATCGGGTACCCAACTCGACCCGAACCCAAATACCCAGTATGGGCATAAAATAAGCCTATACGAGAACTATAAGGCTTGATCCAAACCCCAACCACACTAATATGCAGGTCGGGTTTGGGTTGTAAATTTAGTTGGATAGCTAACCCGACCCAACTTGACTTGAGTCATTTATATGTATTAAAATAAGCTCCTTAAATTATTAGGAACTAAGTTTCAAATTTCATTTTCCGAACCGGACTCTGACAAGTAGTTATTTGGGTGGGTTTGAGTACATCCTTACTCGCCCCCTCGACACCCCTACTCCAAAATGAACAACACTTAACAACCTAGAGGGATCTAAGGATCTCTTAATTGACAGCTTATGCGTCCCAGCCAATCCCATGATAGCATTTCATGGGCTCCACGGCAACACAATATAGGCCCCACTCAAATGCTATCATGTGATTGGCCAGAGCACATAAGGGATCACTTTAAGTGATCCCAAGCTACCACCAATCCGTCCAACTTGGTTTTCACAGAAAAAAAATCTCTTCAGTGGTTTCCTCCCAGGAGTTATTCCATGGGACACAAACGCATAACGCTCGTGTCTCCTGTTTGCTTCCACCGTGGGGCGGTAATGACCCCAACTCATCCTTGTTGAAAAGTAAAATTTTTATTTTTTATTTTTTTTAAAACAATAGCGGAAACAGTCTCAGAGACCTGAGGTCTAACAATCATAATCACATCTACAACCATAAGAGATCTTACGTTATCATCAATGAAACAAAATCAAATTTATTCATTAAACCCATATATCTAAGAACAATAAGTAAATGAATAAAAATAAGCTCAAAAGTGGAGTCTTTCTATCCAAAGTAAAAACTGTCAAGCAGTTGTGTAGCCTTCGTAGCTCCCCAAAGCAGTTGTTCCATCATTGGGTCTTAGAGGCGGTAAAAAACAAAAAAAGTAGGGTGTCAAAATCATAGATTTTGCGTACAAGTCCTTTAAATAATTCAAATAAAAAAAATATAAATTATATTCAAATAAATTTTAAAGAGATGCAAATAAAACAAATTTATAACTCAAATAACCATTCATGCAATAGGAGACAATAATCATGCAATAGGGAATAAGAATCAAGTAATCATTAATATAATGCAAGTAATAAAGCATATGCATGATCTAGTGCATAACAGGAATATACATGATATCAATGTACATGCATGAGTAAATTATTATCTTTTATCAGAGTTATTTTTTATATACATGTCCCTATTAAATGCACACAATTTTAGTTTCACTTTTTATTAAAAACCCGTGGATACTAAAAAACAGATACAACAATTCCTGGGGTCAAGTTAGGTTATCAGTTGTAAGTCACACAATTTATATTTTATTACTGGGTCCCATACTTATCCCTCGACCAATATCAAGAATCAACATCATCCATCAGAATATTAAAAATCAACATCTAATGTCGAGACACAAGAAAAATCAACATCCACTTATGCTACTTTCTCGGTATACCAATAACAACAGTTGTGTCTACACACTACTCTCAAGCAAAGTGGCAGAATCTTCCTAAAACCGTGGTTGAGAGGTGAACTACCTAGTTGGGTTCAGGAGCATAAACACGCACGGAGTTTTAATATCCTCACGGTTCTCCAAAATCGCAGTCCAAGATTCCTACACAAAGAAGGGGCATCCAATAAAATCATTAATTACACTATTTTTTTCTTATTTAAAAAATATTTTATTTCAAATCCTCACTTTGCAAATCAACATGCAAAACACAACAACAATCGTTTCGCAAATCAACATGCGAAACTCATAACAGAATCATAGCCCGTTATAACATGAAAGAATGCAATTAGTTCAATATTCAATAAACATTAGATTGATTTTTGCGATGCATAAAAAAAGCTAAACATGGAACAAAACCTGCTCAAGGCCCACACGGCCTACAATGATCTACTTTTGACCATCGGTGCATATAATGCAAAAACCATCATGATCATGATACTTATGGAATCATTCAACATGCTCTTAAATGCACATTCACATACTCTAACAAGCATGTGCAAAAATAACATATTTTATATGCACATGATCACATGATTGCAAAAACACAACTTTCTCTTCATGATTTATCACATGCTCGATATACAAACATTCACGTGATCATGCAAGTGTATAACAAAAACCCAAATTTCAGGATTTACATGTTTATTTTTTTTTGCAGTTTGGCAAGCTTGGGGTACAATACACACATCCATCGAGTCCAAACCATACTGCCCGCACACAGGACAACACTAAGATACTATTGGAAACATGTTTCTTATGTATAAACATGCTGCCAAACAGTATTTGGCAGCAGCCAATGCTACACAAAAGATGCAAACTTGCACACCCAATACGTAAACATTCACGATCATGACATATTTATTAGCATGGAAACAACTTATGCGACAACAACAAAAATGAATACATGTTCAGCTGAATCATGGCAGCATACAAGAACTTTTCTATCACATTGTTACATAGATGTATGCCTAACAACTTACATAAAATATACATTTTGATCACATTGTAAGCAAGCATGACAAAGCACATAAATGTTGATCATGTATGTAACTAAACATTCACCATATATGTATCAATCTGAATATTTAAACATGAGCATATATATCATATGTAATTTTGGACAATAGTAACACAGAGATCTGAATTTAACACATGCCTTAATCTGTACACTTAACATGCATGAATCTGGGTATTTCAAACTATCAAAAATCTAAACAAGTAACTAGAAGATGTCTGAAAATTTGTATATGAAAAACCAACATACATACCATGTACAAACGTGATCTTTATGAATCAGTCTAGAGTTCTTTTTTTTTCTTTTTTGAACCAAGGTTCAGCCCCAACCGAACCAGTCGGCTGGGACTGAACAAAGCATTGTTCCGCCCAGCCAAATAGGTCATCTAGGGATGAACAGTACGAGAAAACCAGACACCAAATATAAAACCGGTTCTCACAAGTGGTAGAGACCGGGTCAAACTTAGGGAACGGAGAATACTTTGTATTCAAAGAAGCAATTAACTACTCTTTATTGCTAAAATTACACAAAAATGTACTAAAAGGAACTGCTTATTACAACAAATGAATACCCTATGCAGAGGGTTTAAAATGGTTTTATTACAAACCCCAAAATTTAATTGAAATTCAAATCCTAATCTAAAAAAATGTAAAATAGCCTTCTATGCTTGTGCCTTCGTGTAGCATGTCGAATGCGTGCACAAGATATCGCTTGCTTGCTTGCTCCACGCTTTTCTGCACAATCCACAAGCACACGAGCAACATAAAAGAAAAAAACTACACTTATGCAAAAACAACGTAAATATAGAAATGTAACTAGTACTAACGATAGATGTGAGAATGAAATTGTAAATTCCTAAAAGCAATTGAGTACAAGAAAATAAATTCAAAGAAATATGTAAACCCAATGTACAAATGCATATAATGAGAAGAATCCTAACTACTGTAATGGATGCAATGCCATTAAGCTAAATATGATATGTGATGCACATGAGTTGTGATATTAGAAATGAATCTTTTATAATTGAAATGCTAAGTATGTTGGAGTACAACAACAATGTCCGGAGGAAACACAATGCTCAGAATTCACCGCCGAAGAGATCACTTCAGGCCCGGAGGACACGCAACTAAAGATTGTTGAACTGAGGTTTGCCAATCAGATCAACAGGTGCCGGTCTGAACTGTGGCGGAGGATGTGTAACACCTCCTGCAGATTCAAAACTATCTGGCACTTCCACAGACGTCTGGCTGAACCAATCTGCGGCACTGAATCGGCAAATTCTTGGCAGAATTAAGATCAGATGTTCACAGTACTTCCAACGTGATTCCTCAATTAAATTCACTGTGAATCAAACCCGATTCACAATGAATTTGGCAGAGATGTGCTTAATAGATGTTAAAGCACAGAGTTCCAGCAACTTTCCTGTTGAAATAGGACTTCACGACAGATTTCACCTTGAATCTGAATTGATTCACGGTGGAATCAATGCAATGCAATACAATATGCTACAGAACACACTAAATGCATATGCTATGCAAACAAGATACGATGCCGCTTTAACACAATCAACTAAAAAATTATGTAAAATAAAGGATGAAAACGAAAAACAATAAAAAGATGAAACAGTGAGCAGATCGTGATACAGATGAACGAAACTTCAAATGATATGATGCAATGCAAATATGAATCATCTATACCAAAACTGCCGATGCACAATTACTAACTCCGAATTGATTTTGATGCTGTGAAATCAATGCAAAGACACAAATCAACTTGATTTAAAACCAAATTGCACATCATCACCGTGAATTCACTGTGACGCCAATATCTTGAACAGGTTTACCATAAACAGAGTTATCCTTCACTGTATTCCATTAATTTGATATGCTCTTCACTACAGATCAACTTGGACTAATATCCAACGCGGATCTGAGCTAAAAACTACAGCTCTTAGCGTGATCTGAATTCAGATCAACATCCGATGAATTCAATGGTGAATTCAGTGCAGATTCTTACGGTAAATCAAAGCAAACAGAGTATATGCTGATGAAGAACGACAGATGATGTGGATGTTGCAGATTGAAGACAATACTAAACCTATGTTGATGCTTACTATGCACAATGCGATAAAGTAAATGGATGCACGATGCAAGATGAAGTAAAAAAAAATAGTATGCATGATGCAAGATGAAAACAGAAAAAAAAAATTGCTATGATTTGTTATGCAGATTGCAGGAAAAAAGATCTAATATGATTTTTTTCTTTTTTCTTTTGAATTTAATGATCTAATCTAACTACTCTATGGAAATTGAAATGGAAAAACCAGAACAAAGAGAAGAAGAAGGGGAAGAGAAGAAGGGGAGAAGAGGGAGAGAAGAAGAAGAAGATACTCACAGTCTTGGTTGAGAAAAGATGTCCTCCAACCTTCACGCCACCGCCGAATTGCAAAGCTCCACAGGAAAAGAAGAAAAGAGAAGAAAGGAGAAGAAGAAAGAAAGAGGAAAGAAGAAGAAGAAGAAGAAGAGAGAAAGAGGGAATTCCGGATGGAAGAGAGGGAGGTCATACGTAGAGGAAGAGACCTCTTTTCCCCTCTTCTACATGGGTTTTTAAAGTAGTTTGGAGTTTGTTGTGGTAAAATTACCACAACTCTAAAAAATTTCGGAAAATTCTAAACACTACTATACTAAACAAAGCTTATTTGCTAAAAGCCTCAATTTCTCTATCTTTTAGTAAAACTAAAAACTAAACCTATTCTAAACACATTCTTTTCATTATTTCTCAAACTTAACCTTCTAAATTATTTACAATTGATAAACTTTGAACTAAATTGCAAAATAAACTGATTTTTCAAGCATTTTCCAATGTTTATTCTTTTTGCACGTTTTCTCGAAACTAACAACAAACTCGAGATTTTAATGCATTTTTCTATGAAATCATGCATAGTTTAATATGAATTAAACTCTAAAATGTTTGCATGTTCAAATACCCCCATGCTTATCTTTTGCTAGTCCTCGAGCAAACTAGAAAAATGTAAGAATCAACAATATTCACACTAACTCACTTTCGTAGGAATCATGGTTGCATTTAGCACATGCAACAAGCCCTTTCAACCCCTGGGTTACCTCAGTGGACGAGTGAGGTCTCGTGAGGGTTTGCAGCGATGCTACTCACAAACATCTTTGTCATGTATACATAATATTACACATCTTCACAAGTAGTAGGTAATTAAAGACTTTGTTTTCACAAATATTTCCTGTTATTACATAATCAAAACATAATTAGAGTCTTGTATATACCACCACAGAATAAAAAGATTTCTTTCACTTTTCTAAATATCATAATTATTTATGTTTTATTTTTGAAAAATCAAATAAAACATGTTTTTATTTACTTATCCTCACTCATATGTTTTCTGCATAAATTTTCTCAATTATACTTCTAAGCAATGAACTTTTTCTTTTTAAGCTCTTCTTCCTTTCTTTCTTGATTTTCAATTTTTCACGTTTTTTCTTTTTACACACTTCTTTATTTTATGACTTACGTATGGTCTGCTTTTATGCGCTGTGCAATGTTAATATCTTTTATACTTTCTCAATATAGGCCAAAGATATTGATTAGGACACAAAAGTAACTTCCTTCATTTACCTTTTCGACATGAGACTCAAATACTTCAGCTTGTGTCTGTTCTCAGCTACTAAGGATCACAAAGATTTCTACTTTCTTTTTCGAAATAAAACTTAAACGCTTCAACTTGCGTCTAAGTTCTATCTGCTAGGGATTGTGAAATTATCCAAACAACCTAATGCATGCTCTTGTTACTTTTGAGCTCATTTTTGCTTTTGTTTATTTGCTTAGTTTTTCAAAAATAACATTGTGCATATTCATATTTGTGATTCAAAATAAACTCTAACATGCATCTATCATCATTTCTTCAAAATCCACATAAACAACCACAATTTCTAGATCCATGTCAAAAAAAAATCGTGGGGCTTCAAAATCCTCTAAAAATATTAGATTTGAAATAACATTCATATAAGTTCAAACTCTTTCTTTAAAGACCTACTTTTCGTGAAAGATGTGTAAAAATGTGCAAGAGCGTAAATAGAAATATCAGGGTGTGCAAACTATACTCTCCCCCATGCTTGAATGACACTGTCCCAATGACACTCCTCCATGCTTATACGAAACTAAGTGAATGCACATGAGACACAATAAATGAGGGAAAATAATAGAATGAACCTGATATGAAATTTAAATGCACGTTCTATGACTGTAATGAATGCAATGTATACATGACATGACATAAGAACTCATAAATGAAACAGAAAAGGTAAAACCTAAGATAGTCTACGAATCCTAAGGAAAAATCTAATAATATACAACATATAATTTGCCTCCCATAAAGCGCTAAGTTTCACGTCCCCAGCCAAATGGGTCCCTGAAAAAACCTTTATCGTCCATGAGATCAATGGACATAAAATCATGCTCAATCGGGCTCTCTAAGAAAAAGAGTATCATCTGTGACACTGCGCACTGTGTTCCCGCCCACTCGACCCCTAAAAGTAATATCGTGACTCTCGCTACAGGAATGACAGAGATTAGTCTTCTCTGGGCGACTACTCTCAAAAGGAGAGTCAAGGACTGATCGACTATCACTGAATGTAGACTCAAACAAAGGATGAATATGATCTTGCTTGACTAGGTCAAGCATCTTTTGCATTCACATTTCTTGCTTGCTATAAGCAATCAATGGTCCTAATGCCTGGGAGAATGGGACTCAGTGACTAAATGATGACTGTATAAGTTGTGGGCCTTGCCCCTTCTCTTGAGGCCTAATGGAGGAGATCAATTGTTCAGTGGGTATGACATTGGGTTCATGAATCGATTCCTGAATAAGATAACATGTCTTCCCATTCCTAAGTGATGTAACGAATTTGACCTGCGCAGGGTGTGAATCTGTGGGGATGCTGGTCAAATGATATGGAATCCTCTTCCTTTGGGACGACAACAGGCTGACTAGATAGGCGTCCCTCACTTTGCCTGCTCAAGGCTACAACCAACTGTCCCATTTGAGTCTCTAGCTTGGCTATTGACTACGTATGGGAACAAAGAGTGGCCTTAATGTCTGAAAAGGCCGCTAACATCTTCTCCTGAAATGATGTACTCGATATAGGCTCCTGAGGAGAAGACAAACTATATTGGGGGTGGACCTGTGGAACTATGGGACGCGAGTAACTTTGTGAAAAGTTACTTTGTCTATGCTGTTTCTAGGAGGGTTGATGGGGTGGGTCAAAATTGGGGTGGTTTTGCCATCCCTAGTTATGTGTGGGTGCAAAATGATCATGCATGGGTCTAGCGAAACCTTGGGAAGCATTAACCTGCTCTTGAATGAATTCAAGATAAAGCAGTGCTGCGAGACACTCAAAAACACAATATGCAGAGCTAGCGCATAGCTCCCATACTCTTCCTACTGGACTTCATGAAGAATTGGTTGGGAATTGATCTAATTTCCTAATCAATAGGTCGACCTTGGTTTGCAAATCTGGCTCGAACCCAACTTCGGAAATCCCAACTTTCCTAGGACCACTAGGCACAGATGTGGTCCTATCGAGCCATGAAGACAAGGCATGATGCATCGCGTTCTCACTCAAGGTCTCAAATAAAGACCAAGCCTCATCCTCACTCTTGAGCATGAAAGTGTCCCCACATGACGAATCAATCATTTGCCTGTCCTTCTTGGTCAGGTCATCATAAAAATACTGCACCAGTTGCCAATGGGGCACCTGGTGGTGGGGACACTTACGAAGAAGATCTTTCATCCTCTCTCAAGTTTCATGAAATTGTTCTCCCTCAATCTGAGAAAAACTGGTTATGGCTTTACGAAACTGATTCATCTTACCAATTGGGAAGTACTTTTTAAGGAATTCGTGCTACATTCCTTCTCAAGTGGTGATCTAAACTGTCTCAAGAGCCTTTAGCCAGTGTTTGGCTTTATCTTTGAGGGAGAATAGAAATAATGTCAACCTTAACGCATCATCCCCAAAATCATTGATCTGTACTATGAAGCAGATCTTAATAAACTCATCGAGATGATGGTAGGGGTCTTCGTTGCTAAGGCCATAGAACGATGGTAACATTTGAATAACACTGACCTTAATCTCAAAATGACTCGCTCCTACATCAGATCTCGTGATGTAGGAGGCAGAAGTATACTGATTTGGCATGAAATACTCCCTAAGAGGATGAATCAAAGGATGATCATCGACCATGGTGATGGGACGAGATGCTCTCCTAACGAGAGACTCAGGATCCTCAAAAGACTCAACTAGCTCAAGGTCAAGCAATCGTTGCCCTTGCATGTACCAATGGAGTAGACCGATGCGACAAAAGTTCTAAATTTGGGTTTTCTACCTAACTAACGGACTAAGCGGTCAAACCACGCAAACCACAAAGCGAGTAAAACAAAAGGCAAAAGCTGAAAACTGGAAATAAACAAGCACCACGCAGTTGCACACAGTAGGGATTATGCAGAAAAATAAAATCTATGTGCACGGTACCAATTTGTACATAGTCACCTCTAAGGGTATCCTAATGGGTGGGCTGTGCAGAAAAACTAAATTGTTCTCTACGGTATGCACACACGTGGTTCTAATCCTAAATGCGAAAAACAAACTAAACAATCCTAAGTAATAAATTGAAATATAAACTAAACAACCTAAAATACGTAAACACATAATAGGCAATAAAGTAAATACTTGTATTTCGCTGATCCCTGACAATGGTGTCAAAATTTGATGTCTTATTTTTTGTGAAATTGATTTTTGAAAAGATTTTTATGTAAAAGTACATGAAAACCAGACACCAAATATAAAACCGGTTCTCACAAGTGGTAGAGACCGGGTCGAACTCAGGGAACGGGGAATATTTTGTATTCAAATAAGCAATTAACTACTCTTTATTGCCAAAATTACAAAAAAATATACTAAAAGGAACTACTTATCACAACAAATGAATACCCTACACAGAGGGTTTAAAATGGTTTTATTACAAACCCCAAAATTTAATTAAAATTCAAATCCCAATCTAAAAAAATATAAAATAGTCTTCTATGCTTGTGCCTCCGTGTATCGCATCGAATGCGTGCACAAGATATCACTTGCTTGCTCCACGCTTTCCTGCACAATCCACAAGCACACGAGCAACACAAAAGAAAAAAACCACACTTATGCAAAAACAACGTAAATGTAGAAATCTAACTAGTACTAACTATAGATGCGAGAATGAAATTGTAAATTCCTAAAAACAATTGAGTACAAGAAAATGAATTCAAAGAAATATGTAAAGCCAATGTACAAATGCATACAATGAGAAGAATCCTAACTACTGTAATGGATGCAATGCCATTAAGCTAAATATGATATGTGATGCACATGAGTTGCTGTGATATTAGAAATAAATCTTATATAATTGAAATGCTAAGTATGTTGGAGTACAACAACAATGTCCGGAGGAAACACAATGCTCAGAATCCACCAGCGAAGAGATCACTTCAGGCTGGGAGGAAACACAACTAAAGATTGCCGAACTGAGGTCTGCCAATCATATCAACAGATGTCAGTCTGAACTGTAGCAGAAAATGTGTAACACCTCCTGCAGATTGAAAACAATCCGGCACTTACACAAACGTCCTACTGAACCAATCTGCCGCACTGAATCTGCAAATTCTTGGCAGAATTAAGATCAGATGTTCATAGTACTTCCAACGTGATTCCTCAATTAAATTCACTGTGAATCAAACCCGATTCACAGTGAATTTAGCAGAGATGTGCTCAATAGACGTTAAAGCATAGAGTTCCAGCAACTTTCCTGTGGAAACAAGACTTCACGACAGATTTCACCGTGAATCTGATTTGATTCACGGTGGAATCAATGCAATGCAATATGATATGCTACAGAACACACTCAATGCATATGCTATGCAAACAAGATACGATGCTGCTGTAACACAATCAACTAAAAAATTATGTAAAATAAAGGATGAAAACGGAAAACATGAAAAAGATGAAACAGTGAGCAGATCGTGATGCAGATGAACGAAACTTCAAATGATATGATGCAATGCAAATACGAATCTGCTTTACCAAAACTGTCGATGCACAATTACTAACTTCGATTTGATTTTGATGTTGTGAAATCATTGCAAAGACACAGATCAACTTGATTTAAACCCAAATTGTACATTGTCACCGTGAATTCATTGTGACGTCAATATCTTGAATAGGTTTACCGTAAACAGAGTTATCCTTCACTGTATTCCATTAATTTGATATGCTCTTCACTACAGATCAGCTTGGACTGATATCCAGCGCAGATCTGAGCTAAAAACTACAGCTCTTAGCATGATCTGAATTCAGATCAACATCCGATGAATTCAATGGTGAATTCAGTGCAGATTCTTACGGTAAATCAAAGAAAACAGAGTATATGTTGAAGAACGACAAATGATGTGGATGTTGCAGATTGAAGACAATGCTAAACCTATGCTGATGCTTACTATGCACAATGCGATGAAGTAAATGGATGCACGATGCAAGATGAAGTAAAAAAAAAATAGTATGCACGATGCAAGATGAAAATAGAAAAAAAAGAAGAAATTGCTATGATTTGATATGCAGATTGCAGGGGAAAAGATCTAATGTGATTTTTTCTTTTTGATTTTGAATTTAATGATCTAATCTAACTACTCTACAAAAATTGAAATGGAAAAACCAGAACAAAGAGAAGAAGAAGGGGAAGAGAAGAAGGGGAGAAGAGAGAGAGAAGAAGAAGAAGATACTCACAGTCTTAGTTTAAAAAAGATGGCCTCCAACCTTCACGTTGTCACCGGATTGCAAAGCTTTACCGGAAAAGAAGAAAGGAGAAGAAGAGAGAAAGAGGGAAGAAGAAGAAGAGAGAAAGAGGGAATTTCGGATGGAAGAGAGGGAGGTCATGCGTAGAGGAGGAGACCCCTTTTCCCCTCTTCTATGTGGGTTTTTAAAGTAGTTTAGAGTTTGTTGTGGTAAAATTACCACAACTCCAAAAAATTCTGGAAAATTCTAAACACTACTCTACTAAACAAAGCTTATTTGCTAAAAGCCTCAATTTTTCTCTCTTTTTAGTAAAACTAAAAACTAAACCTATTCTAAACACATTTTTTTCATTATTTCTCAAACTTAACCTTCTAAATTATTTACAATTGATAAACTTTGAACTAAATTGCAAAATAAATTGATTTTTCAAGCATTTTCCAATGTTTATTCTTTTTGCACATTTTCTTGAAACTAACAACTCGGGATTTTAATGCGTTTTTCTATGAAATCATGCATAGTTTAATATGAATTAAACTCTAAAATGTATGCATGCTCAACTGTCTCCAAAAAATTGGAACAAAAATCTTTTTTTTTTTTAAATCCACCCAACCGAACCAGTTGGCTGGGGCCCAAACTAGGTTGGCTGCCCAGCCGACTGTGGATCGGCTGGGCCTGACATAACTACTTTTTTTGTCTTAAATGAGTTTATGAAACAAAAAACTCTTTTTTTTTTTGTTGACAGAGACCTAGTCCCAGCCGACTGTGTCAGTTGGGACCGAACAGTAGATGTCTTGTCTCTAATAGCACACCTCTATTTTTTTTTACTGGTATTCAGGCCAAAAAATATTTTTTCTCTTTTCTGACTATGATCTGGCCCAGCTGAACTAGTCGGTTGGGGTTGGGCAACAGGCAGCCCTGCTCAGTAGATTGTCTTGGCTGGGCACAGCCACCCGATGCATGTGGGTTCTAAGCCCGCCAAATATTATCAAACAATTTTTTTTTCTTTTCAATACTTTTGTTCATTGTTAGGTATCAAAAATCCCTCTTTAAATCTGTCCAGGTCTGTCCACCAATGCAGTGGACAAATCGGTCCAGATCAGACATGTGTAATGAGTCAAATCTGCCCATCATTGTGATGGTCAGACATGTCCAGATTTGTCCATTCATCTTATGGGACAGATCTGTCCAAATATATAAATACATAATATATATATATGCATAGTGATCAGAAATATATATCCCAACCACGCACATATCGATTTCCATGGATCGAAATATGTGAAACCAAAATAAAATTTATGGTTTCCTTCAAAAGTATTGCCTAGATCTGACTTAGGCTCTTTTTCTCATCAGAATCAAAAGAGAAAACTGGTACCTTATTTTTGAAGTTCGAAAAGACCGAAAAAAGCTTTGAAAGATCGAAAAAATAAATGGATGCCCGGAGAAGACAGAGCCTCCTCCTTTTTCTTCTCCTTCTTCTCTCTCTCTCTCTCTTTCTCTTTCTTTCTCTTTCTTTCTTTCTTGTTTTTTTTTTGTGGTTTAAATAGAGAGAATAGGGGGTGACACCCCCCTCCTTCCCTTTTTTTTCCAGCTCCTTTTAATTGGGTCTGGAGATAGACCTCCCCTTATGGTAGTCTATCTTTAACTCCCCTTTTCTAAACACATTAAAATTTCAACTTTGACTTTTTTTTACCTTTCTTTCCTAATTTCATAAAATTTTATTCATCCTATATTGTTTCCTTACCTTATGCTTTTCTCATAACTATTATGGACTCTACTAGGGAACCTAATTAGTTAGCTACTTCTGAAATTCAGGATTAATTGTTATTTAATAGAAATTTAATTAATACTTTATTATTTATTAATAAATAAATATCCAAAATCTTTTAAAGGGTACTTTATCTCTTTGAGAATCTTTTTAACTTTAAATATCTTTAATGTAACCCTTTATTTTAAATTTAAACTTGTATTTTAGTTGGATCTAGATTTTAAATCTGGATTAGGATCCAAGATCCAAATCTACATCCAAAATCAATTTGGATCCTAAGCGATCAATTTCTAATTAACATGGGTCTTAGACTGAGTCCAGACCCATATTAATTTGGATCATATGGATTGGATCCAGTTCGATCCAAATCTAGACCTAGCCCATCGAGGTGGGCCTTTTTTGAAAAATTATAATTTTTGGGTCAACTGTAGCTCAAATTTAGAAAAGTAAAATACCGTTGAACTTAGAATTTTGAGCCGCATCTAACGATATATAGTTCAAATTTTGCCTCTAAAATTTGCCAAAATTTTACCCAAATTTTGCTTGAATTTAAAAATTAAAAATAAAACTTTTTATTACCTTTCTCTTAGCTCATTTAGACTTTGTCGATGAGACATGGGCCAAACCCAGACTCAAATAACATATTCCTAATCTCAGAGGTTTCTTAATTTTCCTTCAACACTTAGACAATTTTTTTCTAAAATCTCTAATTTGATTAAGTATAAAATACACAATATTACATCCCTACCCCCTTAAAAAAATTTCGTCCACGAAATTAGAACGTACCAAATAAGTGTGGGTAGTGTTGTCACATATCCACCTCAAGCTCCTAGGTTCACTAGTCCAGTTCGTGATGTTGCTAGCGCACCTTCACGAACGGGATTGTCCTACTGCGTAGTGTCCTCTCCTGGCGATCCACAATCTCCACCCCTTTCCTCTGTCATCAAGTCAAAATGCACTTCGATCGTCTCATAGTGGAGCACATGTGAAGGGTTAAGTACATACTTTCTCAACATTGAGACGTGGAAGGCATTGTGAATCTGCGAAAATGGAGGAGGAAGTGACACGCGATACACAGTCTCCCCAACACGCTCAAGGATCTCGAAGGGTCCAACATACCGAGGACTCATCTTCTCCTTCTTTCTTAACTGGAAGACACTCTTTATAGGCAAGATCCGTA
Organism: Nuphar pumila; assembly: GCF_984573655.1. NCBI lineage: Eukaryota > Viridiplantae > Streptophyta > Magnoliopsida > Nymphaeales > Nymphaeaceae > Nuphar > Nuphar pumila. The sequence continues at coordinate 55,255,769 of NC_143253.1, read as the reverse complement.
CGAACACGTAATCGCCCATATCAAAGTTAAACTCACTATGTCGCTGATCGGCATAGCTCTTATGCCTACTCTGCACTGCAACCAACCTCTATCGAATCAACTGCAGCTGGTCTGAGTAGTGTTGGATGACCTCTGGAGACTCCACTGCTCTCACTCTAACCTCTTCCTAGCACATCGGGGATCTGCATGGTCTACCATACAGAACTTCGTACATGGCCATACCGATGCTGGCATGATAATTGTTGTTGTACAAAAATTCTGCAAGCTTCACATGCCTGTCCTAGTCTCCTGCCCAATCTAAAATGCACGCTCTAAGCATGTCCACCAATGTTTATATTGTGTGCTCTGTCTGCCCATCAGTCTGTAGATGAAAAGTCTTGCTAAACTTTATCATGGTATCAAGGGCCTTTTGCAACTGGCGCCAGAATCGAGACATGAAACGAGGATCTCAATCTGACACAATTGAATGTGGCACCTTGTGAAGTCTGACTATCTCATCCATGTACAAATATGCTAAGCTCTGACTAATTTTAACCAACAGAAAATGGACACTCATCATCAACCTGTCTACTATCACCCAGATGGCGTCGTGTTGACGATAGGTCCTTAAAAACCCTACGATAAAGTCTATTGAAATATCATCCCACTTTCACTCTGGGATATCAAGTGTCTGAAGAAGTCCACCAGGCCTCTGGTGCTTAATCTTTACCTGTTGACAGGTGAGACACCAAAACACAAACTCTGTGATGTCTCGCTTCAACCCATTCCACCAATAAGTCCTTTGAAGATCTTTGAACATCTTGGTGGAACCAGGGCGAATGAAATATCTAGACTTGTGGGTCTCGCTCATCAGTTCCTCTCGCAGTACCTTGGGGACCCACCATCTATCTTCCAACATGATGGTCTCATCTTCTTCATAATGAAACTCTTCAACCGACTTTTGGGCACTCACACATAACTTCTTAAAAGCTGGATCAACTGACTGGAGCTTCTCGATGTGGTCTATGATCTCAGGATATGCATGCATCTTAGCATAAATGATACGTCCGAAATCATCTACAAATGGCTGCCATTTGGCAAACTCCTTGATCAGATCCCAACTGCATCTGATCAAGTTGGTTGTCGTGACTGGGGCCTTTCTATTTAGTGTGTCTGTTACCACATTCGCCTTACCAGAGTAGTAGGCGATGGAGAAGTCGTAGTCCTTCAAGAACTCCAACCATCTACGCTGCCTCAAATTCAAATAACGATGAGTGAATATGTACTTGAGGCTCTTGTGATCAGAAAGGACCTCGTAGTGCTCCCCATATAGGTAGTGGCATTAGATCTTCAGTGCGAAGACCATTGTTGCTAACTCCAAGTCATGCATGGGGTAATTCTTTTCGTACACCTTCAGCTGTCAAGAAGCGTATACAATGACCTTTCTGTGTTGCATAAGAACACAACCTAGTCTGGTCCGTGAAGCATTGTTGTACGCTACGAAACCACCCGTCCCAGAAGGCAACATCAAAACTAGGGTCGTGGTCAACCTCTGCTTCAGCTCCTGAAAGCTCTCCTCGCACCGAGGTGACCAATCAAACTTCACCCCATTCTGTAGTAGCCGAGTCATCGGAGCAGCTATACGTAAGAAGTTCTAGATAAATTGATGGTAGTAACCCACCAATCCCAAGAAGCTTTTAATCTCTGACATTGTCTTTGACTGCTCCTAAGACAATACTGGCTCCACCTTGGCTAGATCAACCTCAATGTCTTTCTTGGAGATCATCTGGTCGATAAACATCACTCTATCGAGCCAAAACTCACACTTTGAGAACTTAGCATAAAATTGATGTTCCTTTAGTGTCTGCAATACAATCCGTAGATACTCTTGGTGCTCCTATATGCTCTTAGAGTAGATAAGAATGTCATCAATGAAAATGATGACAAAAGAATTCAACCATAAACTGAAGACCTGATTCATGAGGTCCATGAATACTGCAGGGGCATTGGTGAGTCCAAAAGACATCACCAGGAACTCATAGTAATTGTACCTAGACCTTAACGCGGTATTTAGAATATCCTCTGCCCTGATATGCAACTAATGGTACGCGGAGTGAAGATCTATTTTCGAGAACACCTTTGCCTTCTTCAGCTGATCGAACAGATCATCGATCATATGCAAGGAGTACTTGTTCTTCACCGTCACCTAGTTTAGCATGTGATAATCAATGCAAAGCTGCATGGACCCATCGTTCTTCTTGATAAAGAGGACCGGTGCACCGTAAGGGGATACACTCGGTCTGATGAAACCCTTGTCAAGAAGCTCCTTCAGCTGCTTTTTCAGTTCCACAAGCTCTGTAGGTGCCATATGATGTGGTGCTCAGAAAACTGGTGTTGTGGCAGGCATTAACTCGATCTCCCTATGAGGTGGCAAACCCGGTAAGTCTTCAGAAAAGACATCCAAAAACTCATGAATCACATTTAATTGTTTCAAGGGTGTCGCTTGACTGTCCTTCGTGGATACACTGACCAACAACACTATATATCCCTGCTTGTGGTACTTGGAGATCTTCAAAGTTGAAACAACCTTCACCTCACTCATCGGCCTAGTCACCTGGAATACCAAGGCAAACAAATCGAGGAGCTCCAACATAACTTTCTTTCTCTGACACTGGAGGGTAGCATTATGTCTAGACAACCAGTCCATACCTAGAATAACGTCATAAAAAGTTATATCTAGTATGACCAAGTTAGCATACAACTCATGCCCCTCAATAACCACACAGACTATAGGAAATATTTCTCGTAAGAGGACGATGCATCCATTAGTGACATCACATAAAGAGCCTTCTCTAGGCTAGGTGGAACCAGATCAAGCAAGCTCGCAAACGACGAAGATATAAAGCTGTAGAAAACACCCGAATCAAACATCACAAGAGCATAATGATCAACAATTAAGAAAATACCTTCGATCATATCAGCTTGATTGCCCTGTGTGGCACTATGGCGGCATAAACTCTTCCATTGGTCTTCTGTTGTCCCTATTGCTACTGAGGCCTCTGCTGCTACTGCTATGGCTACTGTTGTTGTCCTCCATGAGTTGTCGGCTTGTTCGAACAGTAGGTAGCAATGTACCCGAGCTGCTGGCACTGATAGTAGCCCCCCTTGAATAGAGGACAAGAGCCCTGAGGATGGCTCTTGTTGCATTTCCGACATACGAATGGAGCCTTTCGCTGTTGTTGTCTCTACTAGGGTCAACCTTGTTGGCTGATGGGTCCACTGCCTCTTACCCCCCTACACTTTGTTGCCCGCAGGTGGGTTATTCCTCGATCTGCTAGTAGTGTTAACTCTATTGCCGCCTCTCTCATGCGACCCATCCTTGAACCTCTCCCACTTCTTATTCAGGAGGATCACAAACTCGATAGCATCATTGAGGGTAGTAGGGCAACTCATCATCACGCGAACACGAAGTGCGTCCTTTAGCACATGAACATACTTGGTTGCCCTCGCCTTGTCATCAGTAAAACGGTTTGGGAAGTAGCACTCCCAACTCCTGAATTTGGTGGTGTAGTCCACCAAACTCATGTTCTGCTGAGCCGAACCTCTGCTGCATACATTTTTGTGCATAGGTGGGAAGTACATATTTAAGAACTTTTTCCTGAAAACCTCCCAGAGAGTGACATTCACTCCATCATACTTCACCCATCGCAGGGTGTCCTACCATTTTTTGGCATCACCTTTTAGCTGGTACATGCCAAAATTTGTCTTCTTCTACTCGGGCATAGGCAAGACATGGAAAGTCTGCTCGGTCTCCTTGACCCGGCTCTCAACAACCTCTGGGTCTACCTTCCCTAAAAAAGTTGGCGGGTCCAACTTTAGAAATTTCTCGTGCATGACACCGATGGGGTTTGGAGCAACCTCGACAAGATGAACACATGTGGGTGCCTGCACTGCCTGCGCCTGCACATGGGTCATCACCATCACAGTCAAAGTGTTGGGGGCATTCAACATGAAATCCCTCTCCTCCTGCCAGTCCACAAGAGCACCAGAAGTAGAAGCGCGCGTGTAGTAATACATCTAAAATATGAAATTTTTGGAAAGTTATACCATGATCGATCCTACCCTCTTAGGATTGATCCCAACACACATATAACCTATATTCACATCAATTCCTAATTCACACCAAAAGAAAATGAATTAATTAAGCTATACATGCATTTCATCATAAGAAATTCAAACACTTTCATACAAGTATCTAATAGTCTTACCAATGATGAAGACTGCTCTGGGGCACGAGACGTGACTTGTTGACATTTTTTGACATGACTCAATTATCAAAAAAAAAACTTTTGATACAAAAAGATGGTAAAAATATAAGATTTTGTGGTGTGCTCTGATATCAAAGTTGTAATGACCCCAACTCATCTCCATTGAAAAGTGATTTTTTTTAAACAATTGCGAAAACAATCATCGAGACCCGGGGCCTTACAGTCATAACCACATCTACAACCACAAGGAATCTTACACTATCATCAACGAAACCAAATCAACTTTATTCATTAAAACCATAATGTTTAGGAACAATAAGTAAATGAATAAAAACAAGCCCAAAAGTGGAACCTCTCTATCCAAAATAAAAACTCTCAAGCAGTCATGTAGCCCTCGTAGCTCCCCAAAATAGTTGTCCCATCACTAGGTCTCAGAGGCTGTAAAACACATAAAAAATAGGGTGTCAAAATCATAGATCCTACGTACGAGTCTCTCTAATAATTCAAATAAGTAAAAAGAACATAAATTAGATTCAACCAATATTTTGAAGGGATACACGTAAAACAGGTTTATAACTCAAATAACCATTCATGTAATAGGGGACAATAATCATGTAATATGAAACAATCATCATGCAATCATTAATATAATGCAAGTAAGAAAGCACGTAAATGTGCATGATCTAGTGCATAACAGGAATATGCATGATATCAATGCCCATGCATGAGTAAATTATTATCTTTTATCAGAGTATTTTTTATATGCATATTCCTATTAAATGCACACAATTTTAGTTTCACTTTTTATTAAAAACTCGCGAATACTAAAAAATGGGCACAATAATTCTTGAGGTCAAGTTAAGTTCTCAGTTGTAACTTATAACACAATTTGTACTTTATTACTTGGTCTCACACTTAGCTCTGGATCGATATTAAGAATCAACACTATCCATCGAAACATTAGTAATCAACATCTAATGTCGGGACACCATAGAAATCATCATTCACTGATGCCACTTTCTTGGTATACCAATAACAACAGCTGTGACTACACACCACCCCGAGGCAAAGTGACGAAATCTTCCTAAACTATAGTCGAGAGGTGAACCACCTAGTTGGGTTTAGGGGCACAAACACACACAAGGTTTTAGTATTCTCACGGTTCTCCAAAACCGCAGTATAAGATTCCTACACTAAAGAAGGGACATCCAAGAAAAGCATTAATTACATTATTTTCTCTTTTTTTCTTATTAAAAAATAATTTATTTTAAATCCTCATTTTGCAAATCAATATGCAAAACACAACATTCATTTTGTAAATCAATATGCGAAACTCATAACGGAACCACAACACATTATAATATGAAACAATGCAATTAGTTCAATATTCAATAAACATTAGATTGATTTTTGTGATGCATAAGAAAAGCTAAACATGGAGAAACACATGCTCAAGGTCCACATGGCCTACAATGTTCCACTTTTGAACACAGGTGCATCTAATGCAAAAACCATCATCATCACGATACTTATGCAATCATTCAACATGCTCTCAAATACACATTCACATACACTAACAAGCATGTGCAAAAATAACATATTTCATACGCATATGATCATACGATTGCAAAAACACAACTTTCTCTTCATGACTTATCACATGCTTGATATGCAAACATTCATGTGATCATGCAAGTGTACAACAAAAACCCAAATTTCAGGATTTACATGTTTATTTCATGCATATGTATGTCAACAATATTTTGTATGTCAAATCATGCATAATCGAGATTCTTTTTGCCGTTTGGCAAGCTCGGGGTACAATACACATATCCATTAAGTCCAAACCATACTGCCCGCAAACGGGACAACAATAAGACACTATTGGCAGCATGTTTTGTATGTATAAACATGTAGCCAAACAGTATTTGACAGCAGCCAATGATGCACAAAAGATGCAGACTTGCACACCCAATACAGCCCGTAAACAGTCACGATCAAGACATATTTATTAGCATGGAAACAACTTATGCGACAGCAACAAAAATGAATACATGTTCAGCTGAATCATTGTAGCATACATGAACTTTTCTGTCACATTGTTACATAGATGCATGCCTAACAACTTACATAAAATATGCATTTTGATCACATTGTAAGCCGACATGACAGGACACATAAAACATTGATCATGTATGTAACTAAACATTCAATATGTATCAATCTGAACATTTAAACATGAGCATATATATCATATATAATTCTGGACAATAGTAACACAGATCTGAATTTAACACATGCCTCAATCTGTACACTTAACATGCATGAATTTGGGTATTTCAAACTATCAAAAATCTAAACAAGTAACTAGAAGATGTCTAAATATTTGTATATGAAAAATTAGCATATATACGATGTACAAACTTGAACTTTATGAATCAGTCCAGAGCTTCTTTTTTTTCCTTTTTTGAATCGAGGTTCAGCCCCATCCGAACCAGTCGGTTGGGACTGAATAGAGCATTATTCTGCCTAGCCAAATAGGTTAGCTGGGGCTGAAGAGTACTCTATACTGTCTCCAAAAAGTCAAAATACAAATCTATTTTTTTTTAAATCTGCCCAGCCGAACCAGTCAGCTGGGGCCCAAACTGGGTCGACTGCC